>NW_005842860.1:43116-43891 GCF_000455745.1 Alligator sinensis | reverse complement strand
CCGTCATGCCATGCGTGAGATTCTTGACTGACTTGTCCTGCGGCAAGCGCCGGAAGCAGAATGGGCCAATGAGTGTTGAACGTCACTGTATTGACGTCGATGGCATGCCCTCTACTCCACGAGGCCCGCTGGATCAGAAAGCTTGCTTCTTCTAGGTTCAGCAAATCGGACCCAAATTCGGCGTCCCATCCACACGGCTAGGGTCTCCTCAGGTCTGATCTTTGACTCCTCATACAGTTCCTGCAGCTCAGTTCGAGTACGAGCACGATAGGTGGTGGTATAAGCTGCACTCGATGGATCAGTTGCCTGGCAGGTTGGTGTCACAGGGCGAACTGCTGCTAGAGCCATTATTGATTCTGGTAGGAGGGGCGGATGCTCTCTTCCGCTTGATGTTTCTTCCCCGTGGCAAGAAGGCGGGGCCGCCAGAGGCGACGTCACTTCAGTGGGCAGGACCGCTGGATGGATTCTCGCTCGTTCTTTCGAAGCTTCGCCCATCTTTTCCGGCTCCTCCGCGTGGCTCCCTTCTTGCTCGGTGCCATCTTGGAATGGCGTCTCAAGATCCTCTTTCACAGCGGCGTCTTTAGCCGTCTGAACGGTTGTGAGCAGCTGGGCTTTTAAACTTGCGTTTTCCCGCATGAGAGTTGTCGTAGCTTGACCATTGCACTTAACATCCTTCCCCTGTCGCACCTCGGGGTTGCCCCTTCAGCTGTGGCACGTCCCTCTGTCTCCAAATTCTCACTGAGATCGGACGGGAGCTCGCGGCTCCACAATCCAG
>NW_005842860.1:33680-42940 GCF_000455745.1 Alligator sinensis | reverse complement strand
TGCCGTTTTCCACTGCGCCAAGGGCAGTTTCTCACTAACTCTAACTCCGTCGTGTCTTCCCCGCATCCTGTTCGTGACCATGTCAGGACCGAGGGTCGGTCTAAGGCTATGGCCAGTAGCCCGGACCGTCAGGTGTGGTTTTTCCACGACGGAGTAGAGTTAGGCACGGAAGCATATTGGTTTTACAAAGAAAGCTTTACGTACGCTGCCGATGGTCACAGTGCAGGGAGGAAACTTGCTTGAGTTGCAGTTGCACACAAACAAACACAAGTGAGATCTCTTCCGAACCGAACCAAGATGAGTCGTCGATATACGACTCCACAAGCGCTTCTTCACACGGGGGATACGTCAAATTACACTATGACGGGGAGTGGCTAAGAGCTGATCAGGCCTCTCTGTCCTCCTCCAAGACACACGCGGAGTTTGCTTGGCTCCACAGTGCACTCAGAGTTCTCCACGAGGTGGTTGTGGAGTCCTCCAACTTGGGCGGAAACTGCTCTAACCTTTTATACGGCTAGCGAGCCAATTGCTAGCCGCCATGTAGGAATAATTTAGAATCAGCCAATAATGGGGTACGAATTTGCATGTGTGTGGTGGGAACTCTTTTGCACCGGGGTTTTCTCTCTGCAGCTGAGAAATCCACCGTGCAAAGAAAGCTCCATGTAGCGGGAAAATTCCAATGTGCCGAGGCACTAAAAATCATTGGGTTATGACAAGGGCAAGTGCTAGCGTACTTCCTTGTGATGGGAGGGCTAGCAGAGGGCCACAAAAGAGTCTGGGTTGCTAGTGGACAGTGACCTACTTGAATCAATAGGGGGACTAGCACTGGAAGTTCAATGCACTGGTCTAACCTAAATCAATTAAGTTAGAGTGCATATCAATCCAGATCTATCTTAGACCGAGTTCCACCATTTTTAGACCAGTCTGTGTGCGCCGAACTTCTGTTCTGTTCCAGGTTTAGACCAGTTTACGATCACTTAGACCAGTAAAAATGAAACGTCTGTACCTGGTCTTTGTGAAAGCCTTAGATGTCTTTGCAATGTTTTGATTTTAGAGTCCACCACTAATCTAACTAGCATCCCTCTCTTCTACTGAATAATACCTGTGAAAGAGCCAGTCTCTCCACTGTGATAAGTGTCTAACACTATGAGATTTTGAGTGCTTCATGGAAAAAGCTAAATCTCCTCCTTAGTTCCTGCAGCTTCTGGTGGACTGCAGATAGAGATCTATCTTTTCTTGATTCCTGCACATCTACATTAGCGAAAGTGTCAGGCCATTTCAGTGAAGGGGAGAGTAGGTTGTTTGGACCCAAGCCTTCCCCACTCGCATCTAGTAACTCTACAGACAGGACTAGATTGACAACAATGTAAATCATAATCAGGCCCTCTGAATTTGCAAGTTGCAGTGTCTTAAAGAGACCCAACTTTTTATGTAGCAAGGATGGAAGAGGCAAGCAACTAAAAGTGCCCATCTGGCTTCAGCAGGTGCATATTGTTTTTAGTGTGTTAGGCATAATGTACAGTACAAACTTCTGTAAAACACGCAGCAGTTCAGTGGCCAGGACAGCATTGAAAAGAACATTGCTTCTGACAAGAATGAAGCACGGAAAGGATATCCTGCCCTTTCCAACTAAATCAGTAAAACAAAGAAAGCAAACCAATTGTGGCTCATTGCACCTGTGGGTTTAAATCTGTCTTGTATATTCCAGCAGGCTACCTTTGGCCTTCACTGCTAACTGGAAATGATTATTGCGCTGTTGATGAACCCACCACATCTGTGGTTCCAAATGTTTATCTATATTCACTGCTATTGAAAAGTGCTGAAGAAGCAGCACTGGCAAAAGCTTTATAACTTGGAAAAGCCAATGCCGCTTTGGTATAGATCTGTCCAAGAAACACATTTAGTATGCAGTGAACCAGATCTGATCAGAGAAATTGAGTAGACACTTCAGTCTTATTAAATATGTGCCCAGGAGCAGGATTAACTTGTTAAAATCTCTGATACTTATGCCCCCAAAGGCAAAAACTACAATAGGAAATGATCCTTATTAAAAGAATAGAGACCAAATCTCTTTTCTGAGAGTAACAATATTTTGGTGCAGTGTGGCTAGCTGGTTTATCAAGGTTTCACTGATGTGTCTTTTGGGCTCGATTCCCTAAGGCATTGCTCCAGCTTTATGGCAGCACAATTCACTGGCTTTAGTGGAATTATACCACAGTAAAACTGTAGTGATGAAGTTGTGAAATAGACCATTGTGCTTGGGTAAGGCAACCTAAAAATTTGTTAATGAGCAATGGTATTTTTTGCTGCTTGACAAAGTAGAAAAATGAGGCACTTTGGTTTGGAAAACAGTCCCCCTTCCTTATTGTCTAATTTGTAGTAATGTTTTTGAATGCATAGACCCTACAGTTAATCATAATGGTGTAGCACAGTGGGGGATAACCTGTGTGGTAGATGTGCCACAAATTAGCCCCACACCCTCTTTGTGTGCCACTCCGGTCACCTTCCTCTGTCTAATCTGTTGCTCTGCTTTCTGCTCCCTACTCCATGCTTCCTGCCTGATCTCCTGCTCTGCTTTCTGCCCTGTCTGTTTCTGTTCTGCCTGTCCCTTCCGTGATGTGCTGTGTGCCCCACACAAAGGATGTCAGTGCCACTTTGGGTACCTCAGGTGGCCACCCCTAGTGTAGCACATGTTCAAACACCAGGCCCGATCCTGCAAAACAACCTCAGTAGCTTCCACTGGACTCCACAAACACAGGGAGGTCTGCCTTCATGGATCATTTTATATATTCTTATCAGTAAGTGGTGTAATATTTAAGGGTATGACTGCACAGCTAAATGAAGGTGTGAATATATCATGTGCTAGAATACCTGTGCGGACTTAACAGAGATAGCATGCATAACAGTACCATGCTGTCTGAAGATGTGACAGAATGGGCTTTAGCATGTGCTAGGAACTAGAGTACAAACTTTCCAGGGACCCTGCATGTGCTAAACCTCATGTCACCACATTTTTACTGTTGTTGCTATTCATGCTTGCTAGATAAAGTTAACACAGGCATGATACCATCTGTTGCATTCACATCTTCATTTTACAAGCATGGATATATAAAAGAGGTGTCACAAAAACAAACATGGAAAAGGAAGAAGAGAGATGGTCCAGCTGCAACTGAGGGTGAAATATGGCTTGGAAAAAGTGTTACTAAAGATAATGTATGAGGAAGAAAGGACGCAGCTTAGCTGTTCAAACCCAAATTGAGTTTGCTGGCTTGAGAGTTGGAAACTATCTTGTAACTTGTAAACCTGGAAAAATTAATATGGAAATTGGAAAGAGAATGTTTTACTGCCTTGCAGACTCAAGTTGCTCTGTAACTTTTGAGTCCCACATGAGGCGCATACAAAAACAAATGGGTATTTCAATTATTCTAAATTAAACTAAATGCAGAAATGGTAAAAATGATACTGAGTTCTCATGTGTGCACCATTGCTTAGTCCAGCTCCAGACTTATATGCCTGTCTTCATAATTAACATAAATTCTAATCAATATCTGAACAAACTAAAATACAAATTCCCTTATGACTGTAGGATGCATTTGCAAATCTAAAATGAAAGAGCTGTGTCACGCCTATCCTAATTTTGAGAATTATGAGAGTTCTGCTGGAAAATTTGCACTTGGCTGTGTCCATCCTTATGTGGTTGGGAGCTATTTATGAATTAGACACTGTCACACTTGTTGTTCTCCTCTGAGTCAAGAACTCAGCAACTTTTAACACAAATAACAGTACTAGAAAAATGGGCTCATCCACCCACACCTTCTCCTGCATTAGTTAGTAGAGCTGGTCTTATGCAAAATGGAACAGACTCTTGCTCTTTGTCAAGGCAAGGCAGAAGAACCAAGTTTATCCAGGGTGGAAGGTGCTTGCTTGAAGGCACAGTGGAGTTGATAGCTTTGCTGTTTTCACTCCCATTCCTACTGCTGGAAAAAAGTCCAGACCACCTTAGTACAACAGAGGCATAACTGATAGGGTTTACACCCTGGCATTTCCCAGGGGGGGAGGGGAAGGAGGCTGAGCCTTAAGTCCCCCTACCCCTACTCTCTACCTCCCCGCCCTTAGTCTGAGCCCCGGGGCTCATGCCCTGTTCTCCCACCCATAGTTACACTGTTTGGATACAGTAGTTGCAGAAGAGAAGACAATGAATAAATTATGCTCTCATTTTAAGATGTTCCTGAGGCCAGAGTTGGTGCATAGCGGTGGGGCTTAGTGGAAAACCTTAGACTGCTGCTACTTATACTGCATCTGTTCTGTGAATGGACTGACAGTCTTCACATCGGTCAGTCCAGTGCCTTTCACAACATTAAAATGACTTCAAACATGTTCTAAAATCCCACCCTTCTCCTCAACTCCTACAAATCCAAGCGGTGGCATTCAACCAGTCCTTATCACAACCATTTCCTATGGGCTAGAGTATCTAAAGTAGTCAGGATGAGTCTTTTTAGTGCTTAGCACTCGCAGCTGGGCCAAAAGAACACAGCAAATGCTCAACTCCCTTGAGAATCCGGACCATTTACTTTCATACCTGAATGGAAACTAAGCTGTTTTGAAGCTCTCGGCTTATTGATAATGAATGACTTGCTTTGGAAACTCTGGCTCTGTTTGTCTCAGACACTGTAGATTAAGAAAGAAAAACTGCTAGCTCAATATTGCCCTGCTAATTGTTCTTATTGATCATTATCCGCTTAACTTCAGGGCTAGGGACAGATATTACACACACAATGATTTACGTGATCAGAAACTGTTTTAAACCTGTAACAGAACAGACATTCAGTGCACCTAAACCAATTTCAAAATAGCTGAAACTGGTCTGAGATGAATCTGGCTGAATGTAGTATCAGACTTGTCTGATTGAGCTCAAACCAGTTTATGCAATGTCTGTCTCAGTCCAAGCTGTACATTGCTTGTTCATGCAGTTGTCCAGTATACTAAAGCCATCTTGTCCTGGTGGGTGAGGGGAAGGCAGATTTTTCATTGACAAAATATCATTGTAAAACTTTTATGAATGAGAAAATAAAGAGGACACTCATGGTTCATTTCAGCAAAAGACACTGGTGAATCATTTGCATAAAACCCTGCCTGTGGGGGGGCTAGTTTTAGAGTTGGTGGTTAGTCAGCCCCAGTCCTTGACGTCCTGCTTCTTGACCTGACATTACTTGGCCACAGCAACTGCATTCTTGAAGACAGACCAAAACAGACTCCTACTGGTTAGGAAATAAAAGGCAGAATATACCACTGGTGGGATGAATAAGAGGCTGATTCTGCTAATTATAGTGGCGCTTAGTAGTGCGTCTACATAGTTAATTGTCTGGTGTCTTCATTTCTAACTGAACTGGGTTTTGGGGGACTTAGTGTCTGTCATTTACTGCTCTGTTGGGCTGAAAATCTGCACATAGCTTATTAACATGGTTGCAATATTTTTTATAACTATTTAAAATGGATTCAAGTTTATTAGATTTTAAGCTAAACCAAGGGGAGGAAAAGCCTCATAAACTTTGAGGTTTCAGAGCACTTTTTTGTTAGCCTTGTGAGCAAAACTGACTTCATTTAGAAATAGGCTGTAATGTTAGAGACTGATCCTGCTCTATCCTTTCTGTGCTAATGAGCTGGGTTAGAGTTCCTTGGCCCAAATGGGTCACAAGCCTACAGAGCACTATGGAATTTCTGAGGAGACTGAAACTCTTGGGCTTCAGCTGTCACACTGTTCTGCTGGCCAAATAGTTTCATCCCCTCCTCTGAGGTGGAGTCCAAGATATACAGCAGTGGTGCATGATGATGCGGGAACCAGTGACATCTGTATAAGGGTGGGTCTCCCCAGCTGGCTAAAAGCTGAGAAAGCTATATTTTTGTATTTAAATGTATAAAGCATTGAGAAGTGCCTGTTTGAATACTCTAAATGCCTCACATTTAAAATTTTTAAATGCCCATAAATCAAGCCAGAAATCCCATAGCATAAAATAATAATAAAGAACCAGGCACCACAGAACATTAAACTGAATTCTCTGCTTTCGCACACACATTTTATCCTCAACAATATTTGCTGCTTCAGCATCCCTCCTAAAGCACTGGGTCTTGCAAGAAAGTCTGAAAGTCGCATGCTGTTCAGAACATTTTGAATCAGAAGAATATGTGGTACTAATGAGGGCTATATGCTACCTAGATGGTTGGAGAGAAAGTACATTCAAGGGAAGGGCAAATACTCTACCATTAGTCCCCACTGTCTTACATTTGGGGGATGGTGTAAATCTCAGCTGTGATGTTATGAGAAGGGATCCTGTTTCTCTGGTAGACTGTCTTACATGCAAAGAGCAGAGGAGCTGTAGTTGCAGCCCTGGTTGATGTTTCTGTGCAGGTGGTCATCAGGTCCCACCTCTTGCCAATTGTTGTGGCATATTCAATACATGCTCAACACATAGGACCATGTACCTAACAGCATATTATGTATCTTAGAGGATGCTGAATTTAACTAATTAAATTGCTAAGTTTAACTTCCTAGGAGAAAAATAGCACATGTACACAAGACATGGGACCAAATGGGGTAGAGGGTGTTTCTAATCTGAAATCAAACAAAAATCCAGATGAGGGCTTTAAAACAAACAGACACAAAACAAACTTCAAAATAGAGACTGGAAGGCTCAGGGAAGTACATCTAAAATGTATCTATGGGCCTTGTTACACATTGCACTTTGAACTGCTCAAATGTTGATTGGTGTTACTGCTTGGTCAAGTTTGGAGGAGGCACACCTTAGGGCTAAAAACCTTCTCTGACTGTTCCCCACCCGCATAGCTGTGACTTGCCACTAGAGGACTGGCAAGCAGGGATGGACTGGGTGCTATAGCTGTGAGTTGCCACTAAAGGGCTGGTGAGCCAGGACAGTCATCTATCTCTGCTCTAGGTGGAGGAATTAGAGAGATAGCAGGGCAGGGGGAGGAACATGAAGCTGGAAGGTGGGATGGGGTTAATGGGATGGGGTGTATAATGAAATGGGAGGTAGAAAGGAAATGGGGATGGGTGGTGAAATGAAGGAAATCAGCCAGTGAAGAATGGAATAAAAACAATTTAAAAGAAATAAAGAGGAGACAAATTAAAAAAAGGTCTCATGTTTTAATAAATGATTGGGGTGTGGGGGGTGCTGGTCATGCTTCCTCAACATGGCTGAGAGCAGTGAGGAAAGGTGCTTTTGGGGGAGTTACTGCCCATGCACCAGGAGGGAACCCACAGCTCATGGGACCCAATCTGACCTCCACCTTGTTCCTGGCCCCATCCCTCCTAGACCCATCCATGCCCTGCAACTTGACTATCAGGCTTGTGTTCTACAGGCTGTTTGCATGGGGTTGCAATCCTGGGGGTGGGAATATCACAGAAACTGGGGGGGAAGGAATACATTAACAATAAAAAGCTAGAAGAACTAATTCATAATTTAAAAACTAAATAACAACTAAAGAATTTTGTGGCTTAGAGAGAAGTGCTGCAATTATAAGAATACAAGAAGCAAAAAAGGAGAAGTGGTGTTGTTTAGCATTTGTACCAGGAGGAGTTAAAGTTAAGATGAAACTGAGTGGGGAAAGAAAGATTTCACCCCAGCATCAGAAAAAAAGCCCAGAAAGGTGAACACTAAGTGGGGAATAGTTTCTTAAGGAAAGCAGTGGAAGTATATTTGTTTGAGCCATTTAAACCTGGCCTGAACAACTTACTCCAAAACATACTGTAAATAACAATCTTGTCCTGGCAGTGAATACTCTTCCATAGTCAGTTTTTATGATTTTCTAACAGGCTGTTTTAGGAGGCCCCTGCTATGAATTTGCTGGAATGGAAGGAGTGATAAGCTACATTTTGGCTTGGTGAGAAGGCAGGATATTGTTTTTTGGGTTTTTTTTTTCCTTTCACCCATTTTAGTCGATGTGGAAATTGTTGACAGTTAACAAATATTCTGAGGCTCAGCAATATTACTGTACCTTCAATTTCAGCAGTAATTACAAAAGGACCAGAATGCATACATTCAAGAAAATGTCTTTTCTTTTTCCCCCCTACCTGTAGAGACATCGCAGAATTAGCAGGATCTTTATTCAGATCCTAGGCAAAGTTCTTTGCTGAGACATTCCAGAACATTGAAAATTCCAAACTGATATTTTTTTTTACATGATACGTGATTAGCTCTTTGCTACAAATATTATTGAGACCAAGAGTTCAGCAGCAAACTGGTCAGGAGTATTCCAAGAAAAGTGTTGATCAGAAAGTGCTGATGCATCAAAACGTTCGAATGAGACAGTTTTGACAGATCTTCCAATCTGGAAAACAAAAATGTGCTTCCTGGTTTGCAGTTGCTCCATTTTGTTTTTTTAGTTAATTTATACTACAAATAAAATATTAAAGATTAAAATATTAAAATTATAAATGAATTAAAATATATTTGAATTGACACAATTTGATTTTTTTTTGATAGCCCCTTTTCCAAAAAAGTAGTATTTTTAATTTTTGTCCCAAGCTGAGATAGGAAGAATGTTCAAAATCTGCAAACCTGTCTCAAGCCAGTTTCCACCCTGGTTGTACTTAGAATCAATAAAAATGATTGGATATCAATGGATAACAAGGATACTCAGAATTAGAATAATTAATATTAAGATAATAAATTATCACTATCATCATTATTATTATAGTTAATGTTATTATTTTAATTAATATATTATGTTAATACTTTGTGTTAGAGCTGTGCGAAGCTTTGCCAGCTGTTTCGTTTCAATTCTGTTTCAACTTGTTTCAAGCTCGAAACAGTGAAATTGAAATGAAATGAAGGGTTTTGAAACAGCGTGGAAATGAAACGAGGCCGGTCGAAACGTTTCAAAAGTTTCAAAATATTTTGAGTTTCGAAGCAGCAGCCAGTTGTTGGGAGGGAGGGGAGAGCCAGCGCTGCACTCCGAGCGGCCCCACAGCCCCATGTGGCTCAGCCTGGCAGGGAGCAGAGCCCTGGCTCTTCCTACCTCCCACCACCGGGCTGTGCTCCGTGGGGCTGGCAGAGCCGATTGGAGCACAGCCAGCTCTGCCTGCCTCCCAATGCTGGGCTACACTCTGAGCTCCGCCAGCCCCATGGAGCTCAGTCCGGGGCGGAAGGTGGGCAGAGCTGGCGCTGTGCTCCACCTCCTGTCACCGGGCTGAGTTCCACAGGGCTGCAGGCCACTGGAAAGTGAGCCCGGTGGCAGGAGGCACT
>NW_005842860.1:24581-33670 GCF_000455745.1 Alligator sinensis | reverse complement strand
GCTGAGTTCCCCAGGGCTGTGAGTTTCAGGAAACTGAGCCTGGCAGGGGGAAGTGCCTCCTGCCGCTGGAATCAGTTCCCAGCACTTGGGAACTCGGCCCGGCTGGGTTCCGTGCCCAGTGCTGGGAAACTCAGCCCAGTAACACCACAGCTTTGAAAAGATGAAAAACCTTCAGGACAGAAAGAAACTTCCTTGAAGCATTACTGCCTACTGCTATAGGAGAGTTTCTCTTACATTTCTCTGAAGCAGCTAGTGATGGCCATTGTCACAGATGAGATACGACACTATGTGGAATCTTGGTCTAATACCATGTGGGTATTCCTGTGTTTCTGTGACCAGAACTTCAGGATTTGGCTTTCTGATTTAGCTCTGGGTTCGTAGGATTTATTTTCAACAGAATAGTTCAGATGAAAGTAGTGGTAATAAGTGTATAGTAGCCTGCAGCAAAAGATTTCCAGATTCCTTTTAACACAGTTTGACTTAAGAGTTTGAATTAACAGAGTCACTTAAGAGAGAGGAAGTGGGAGTAAGGGGGAGTCTTTACTTACTGAACAGGAACAAGACCTATATTGTAAGTGTAAATGGCGTAACAAAATAGAGCTATGTGACATGTAAGTCAATAGAGCTTTTCCACTGAGAAAGAACTTTCTTCAACTTCCACAAAGAACCTGGATTAGAGCCATCTCTTCAGTCTGAAGGAAGGGTGCAAAAGTCTGCCAGGGGTCATCAGAGTTTTCACTTCATTTCCAATCATAACACAGCAATGTGATGTTAGCAAAAATGTGACTCATTGGAAAAGTTCTTGGCACTGAAGTGCCTGGAAGGGTCACAATGGAAAGACATCTGCTTTCCACGTTCTCTCTTGCCACTGTACAGTATAACAATGGATGAGTGATACATTTAGGTTAACTCCTGAAGCAGTCTTTTCATGAAACAGTTGTATTTGAGTAGTTTTCTTTAATTATGACTGAATAATTCGATTTTTTTTTTCCTTGTGCCTCTAGCATCAGAATATGGCTTTCAAAAATTCTGTCAAGTATTTTATTTTTTTCTGCTGGGGACAGCTTGTTGCTAGTGGTTAAAATGTGTGGGAAGGCTCCTCAGATGGTTTTAAATTAGCTAGTTACACTGAAATCATGTAGCCTTGCGTATGTTTGTATACGTGTGATTGTGTGTGAAATTCTGGCCTATGTTGCTTACAGATTTTTTTTTACTGCATTTGCCATTTTTATGAAAATATGATGAATCCATGAGATTTAAGGGTGATTTTACTGAGTAAAAATGTGTGAGATGATAAACTTAAATGCTTTAGTTTTACTGTAAAGGTTTTAGAAAGTGCCCAAACCTAGACAAATTACAACAGTGCCCAAACCTAGACAAATCAAACTTCTCTTTTGAAAATCTCTTACTGAATATATTTTGTAATTAACTTAGAAAAAGTCTGGATGACTTTTATTTGAGATTAAGAAGAACCACCACAAAGAATGTACAAACAGAATTCTCAGAGGGAGGAAAGGAGAGAGAGAGAGAAGAGATATGGAATGAACAGCGTGGTTATTATGTGATATCCGTCTTGTAATCTCCATCACCAGCAAGTAGACAAGAGAGAGACCTCTTGTATTTGAAAGTGTGGTATGTAGAAAACTGAGCCATAACATCAATCGTATACTTGAGATACGAGACATGCTGCACTTGAATGGTGGCTAACTGTGATGCCTCATCATGAGTACTCGGAGATAATTTATTGCTTTGCTGCACTGTAGATGTAATGCAAGATACATTTGGACCAATGGGCAGTGGCCAAGTTGAAGGAAATGCCAGTTATGCAGGTCTATAGTAATTCTCTTCCCCCTTGTTTCAGTCAATTCTAAGTCACAGAATCTTAGAAAACCAGGGTTGGAAGGGACCCCAGGAGGTCATTTAGTCCAATCTCCAACTAGATTAAAGCAGAACCATCCCCAACTAGACCATCCAACCAAGGCTTTGTCTACCTGGGTCTTAAAAACCTCCAAGGATGGAGATTCCACAACTTCTTTGGGTAACCTGTTCCAGTGCTTTGCTACCCCCCTAGTAAGAAATTTCTTTCTAATATCTAACCTAAACTTCCCTTGCTGCAACTTGAGACTATTACTCCTTGTTCTGTCATTTGGTGCTACTGAGAACAGTCTAGCTCCATCCTCTTTGGAACCACCCTCCAGGTAGTTGAAGTCTCTTATTAATCCACCTCCCACCCCAGTCTTCCCTTCTCTGAACTAAATAAGCCCAGTTCTCATAGTTTCTCCTCGTAAGTCATGTGCCCCAGCCCCCTACCTATTTTTTATTGTCCGCTGCTGGACTCTCTCCAATTTGTCCACATCCTTTCTGTAGTGGGGGGCCCAAGACTGACACAGGACCCCAGATATGGTCTCACCAGTGCCAAACAGAGAGGAAGATCACTTCCCTTGATCTGCTGGCAATGCTTATACTAGTGCAGGTTAGTCAGTCTCTTGAAACTGCTTCTGCAGGTCTTTTTGCTAAGGTCCATGAACCTGTGAGCGATCAAAGTTGAAATTTTGGCTTGATGTAAAAGCCCCAGGAGGTTTGAATTGAATTTTGCTCTGTTTAGAGAGGGCAATAGAAATTGAAACTTGGAATGAAAGACAAGGATGAGGAAGATCTGTAACTAGAACATGCATGCTCAAAAGCCTAAGAAATGTCACTAGCCAGGTTCAGATGGCATAAACATCAGTGTGCAGAATCTCGAAGTAAAGATGAATGGCATACATTTTAAGAATTTCTAAACACTGAAATTATGTATACATTCTATGATTAGGCAGTTGCAAGACTATAGGGAAGCTTAGAGCTGTGATTTCATTTTTAACATTGAATAAAACAGGAAAAAATATTTTTATATTTTTAATATGCACTTAAGTGTGTGTGTGTATATGTGTACTGCTCAGACTAAACCAACATTACCTGATATTAATAGGGACTCTCCTAGCATTTTTTTAAATTTTACTTAAATTTACAGATTTTTGTATAGGTCCTCTAACACTAACAGATACTGCTATCTGCACATTATTTAATAATTCAGTCTGGGCAGTAGTCAGTGGCTACTGTGAACACTAATTTATAGAGAAAGATGGTGGCATTTAATAGAGCAGATATGTGCTTCCTTTCAGATCATCCTCAGAGCTAGATTTGAGGTTCAGTTGGTTTGGTATGCCTGGCAAGTTTGTATAGCCATTGCAATGAATGTGACTACAGCCTGGCTTCCTTCCCTTTGCACTTTGCTGTGTAGTCCTCTTTGTTGAGGAAATGGCACTCATGGAATATATGTGGATTTATAGACTTACATTTGACAGTTGCATGTATGATGATGCTTGTTAAATCTTCTTCCACCAAGTTAAAGTCCTGCTCCATGCAGCCCTGCCTATGGTTTTGGTCCTTGGTGTGTTTTAACTTCAAAATAAAAACTCCCATTACTCATTCCAGTGTTAGTAATGCTATCCAAGGAACTTGGGATAACCCATTCAAAACAGGAGGATATTGTGTAATGTTAATGTGTGTAAGATGCTTGGTGGTTTCTGTCTTCAGTCTTTCGTGCAGTATTCACAGAACCTCTTTACCTGTAAGTGGCATTTCCAGGGATGCCATCACACCAGAAATTATGCTTGTAAACAGAGAACTGAAGAAGGCTGAACTTTCCCCTCATTTTAGTTCTTCTCATTGTACTCCATCTGAGAAGACCTGTATCATAACCACCGTCTTTCCAGGTGAGGTGACCCCATATAGGGCTGCCCTCGCAGTTTGGAGTCTAGTGCTGTGGCTAGATAATTTGGACAAAGTTGCTGTTGTGGTCTGGGTAATATTTTTCACCCATTTCCAAAGTCTGAGTCCACTGAAGCTACAGCTTGAGCTCAGAGAAGAAATCAAACCAGTTTCAAAATCTTACTAGCTCAGCCTGGAGGCTTTGTTACTAAAATTTTTCAGTGATGTATTTTATAGAATGTTTTAGAGGTTAGTAACAAGTAGGAAGCCTGAGACATCATGAGAGATGAATTTGTGCGAAATAACTGAAGAGTCAAATTGTGAAGACATTGGCACAAATCTCTTCTTTGCGGTATGCAGGTGCAAATCCTGAACAATCCCATTGAAATCAGTTGAGTTCTATAGCCCTGATTTGAAGATATCAGCTTCAAGCAAAGGACACTAATTTTAATAAAAAGGCTTGGGGGCCCTGATCATTAACAGAATGCATAAAATGGACTTTATAACAAGCTCTTGCATATTATTTCCTCCCATCCTGTTCTACTTTAACATTCTATATTGGAGGAATTCCTTTGCCTATTCTGTTTTGAATCAGATTCTTAACTTCCTCTTGGTTCCTTAGCTCTTAATATCTTTTCCCACCCACATCTCAGAAATCACCAACCCACCCTAGATATGTGTCTGTGTTATGAACGCATACATTTGGCAACAGATGGCAAAACTCAAATTAGAAGCACCCTTTGCCTTGAACTGTGGGGTTTCAATAAATAAGACCCAGATTTGAAATACCCTATGGTGTTTTCCCTGGGAATCTAGATAAGATTAGATATGTTAGTGGCTTTATATAAATTACTTTAAATAGTGGCAGTAAAAGAGTCGCAAACTGAGGAGAAACGAAAGGAAATTTCCTAACAAGGATAGATTTTTCCTTTCAAACACTCTTTTTCATTTGACCACTCTTGGACATAGGCTGTTGGAGAGGAGAGCCCACTGGTCTGTTTCAGTATGGCAAACCATAGCTGGAGTGTTGCACATCTGCTAAGATAGTCCACTGAGCTACTCCTAGTGACAATATCCTCTAGTTTTGCAAGAAAAACACAGAACACAGAATTTAGCTGTTGATCAGAAAACAGACTGATTCTCATAATAATATTCAAAGTAAGCCTAAACTGAAGCATTGGGTTTGAATGCTGTTAAAGGCTTATATTTAATTAATGCCTTGTCTTATTAATTTCACAGAAATTTTGCTATTTGTTTTTGAATGTTTCTTAACCTTGTATGAGAAATTGCTGGGTTTCTCAAGAGGAAAGGGAATACAAAATTGAATGTCAGAGGGCTGCGGTGGTTGTATTTGTTTTTACTGCACGAAACTACTGTTTTTGCAGACAGTTAAATTACGGCCCAGTCTCAGAGAATAAATAGCCATCCTCCTCCTCGTGTGTGGTTTGGCAGCTGTGTGCAATTGCTTACAATTCGTTTCTCTGCTCAAGCTATTAGTTTTAGGTTCTGGGGGATTTTTAAAAAAGTTTTTCTGCCTGTCTGGAGAGGGAGAAAAAAAGACAGAGAAAAGGGACTGAGGAGGATAGCAGACAACAAATGCACAGGAGCTGAAAAATAATTAAGAATATGGCAAATATTTAATGCAAGGTTGATTTATAAACTCATGTGGTGGGTTTGCTTCCTCCATTTTTATGAAGATCAGTTCCTTTATTTAGAAAAACAACACACCCTCTATGGGTTTCAAAGCTGTGGTGATGTCCATTTAAGTATGATCTGCCCAACTCCATCTCCATAGCGCCTGTCACTGAGTTCCTGGGCTCAGGCACCTCCCACTCACTTCCTTCCATTGCTGTCTGCCCCACAGAGCCCAGATCTAAGCCCCTACAGCCCCTTTCCAGCACACTATCCTACACCAGCTTCAACCCCCATCTGGTCTCCCCTGCTATAAGTCAGTCCCACCACAATTTTTGATGTGTCCTTCATCCATTCCCTTTCCCAGTGGCTTCTTCCTGCCAATAACTCTGACCCCACAACATATCTCCCTCCCATGCCCTCTTCCTACAGTCCCTCAGAACTTTGACTCCAGCATAAATTCTCCTCCTGTCCTGCTGCTGTGGCTCTATCCGGATACTCTCCCTGTCCCAGGACAATTCCTCAAGTGCTTCCCCTATAGGCCGTGGAAGGGGGAGAGGGGGCTAAAGGGGCTCGACCCTCCCCCAAACACGAGGCAGTGAGTATGGCTGCAAGGCAGTCCAGCCATGGGCTCTGGGCACCTGCAGCAGGGGCAGGGAGGGGCACAAATACAGCCAAGATCACAGCCCACATGTGGATGATTGGCTGCCCTGCACAGCAGGCAAGTACCAGTTGATTCTGTGAAGGGGAAGAGGCAGGGGCTGGGGAGAGAGGTATATCGAGGCCCTCAGGGTGAGGGGAGGGAGTGGAGCACAGACATGGGCTGGGGTGAGTAGGACCCTAGCTGGGCCAGGTGGTGGAAAATCAGAGCTTGGGTTGCTCATCCAGGGGCGTGGGGGGCTCCTGCCTCTGCGCGCACCCCAGCAGAGGCCCAGGGGGCACGTTCCCCCTGATCTGTGTGCGGGGCAGAGGTGGCTGGCACTGTGCACTGCACTTTGCTTTTCACGGCAGCTGTCATGAGAGCCCTGCAACACAACGTGTCTCCTGCCTCTGGGCTGCACCGCACCCCATGCCTGCTCAGCAGCGGGATGCACCTGGTGGCTCTCGGGGCAGCTGCAGCCAGAAGCAAAGCCCAGCATGCAGTGGCAGCTCCCTTGCCCCATGCACAGATCAGGGGGGGACGTGCCACACAGGTCTCCGCCAGGGTGCACACAGTGGCAGGAGTCCCCCATGCCCCTGGATGAGCCGCCCAGGCTCCGATTGTCCCACCACCCGGCCCAGCCGCCCCACTCGCTCCAGCCCTTTCCTGCACAGACTTACCTGCGGGGGAGGAGGGCATGCATGCGTGCACGTGCTCAGCCCCCAGAAATAATTTTTTCTTTCTCTGTCTATGGCTTCCCCCCACTTCATTCTGCCCGCTACAGCAGTCCAGGCAGTATCCTAAAATCAAGCTCTGGACCCAAGACACATAGGAAACAAAGATTTATAAAACATAGGAATTGCCACATCCCTGATACTAATCTGGCAAGAATGTGACAAGACAGGCATTTTTAAAACTCCCTTTGTTTCGGCTGGCAGGTTAGCTTTACTGAGCAAAGCACCTTCAATCAGTCCCAGGTTGTGGTTTGTCTCTTCATTTTACTAACAGACTGGCTCCAAGAGAGAGAAACAGCTTTGGTGCCCAGTGCAATCTTTGGTCCTCCACACTGAATGACAGGTGTTTGCTGATTTATGTCACTCTGATCTCTCTCTCCTATCCTGAGGGTAGGCTGGTTTAGGAAACAGTTGCAGGTCACTTAGGCATCATCTTTCCCATCCTCTGGTTGTGTCTGCTTGTGTCTGATCTGCTTCCTTTTAATAGTGGCTGATTCCTACTGTGCTGATCTGGGGTAACCTGCAAATGCTCTCGGTGCCCTGGCTTCCTGATGTGAGGACAGAAGAACCAAGGGGGGTTGAGAGAGGCAGTTAGATTCTTGTGGTTATTTGAAAGCATTCTTTTCAAAATCAGAGCAGGGGAAGGGGAAGTGCCAGAGTCCACACTTCTCTCTTGCTGCCATCTGGAGGGTTAACAATTGTTTCCTCTATGCCAGTGAAAGAAATATCTGCTTCTTAGGTGCTGGCAGTTACTGTAGATGCAAAATTCAAATCCTTGGTTGGCTGGTGAATTTTTCATAGGTTAACAGGAAAAAAAAAGTGAAGAGAGGTAGAAGTACTTCCCCAAGGTCCAATATTATCTATAGGTCCTGGCCAAGTGGAGAGCACTACAGACATATGCTATCTCGCCCACGCAGAGATTAGAAAGCGTCATTTAAATTGCAGAGTGAGACGCACAGGCCTTAGGAAAGGCCAGATTTAAGGTGACCATGCCACATAAATTCTGCTCCTTTGTATGTCTATCTTGCATGCTGAATGAGGCAGGCATGCTGTGGGAAAAAATAGTGTGCAATCAGGTAAATAAAGACTGCATCATAATGTTCACACGCTGCGAGGTGAGAGGGTGGTCAAACTAAGATTGCATAGGTAAATGCTAACTTTGAAGTGCCTGACTTTACAGCCTCTCACTGTAATGTTCTTTTAGGATTTGTGTGTGTAATTTCCTCAATCTGCTTTTTCAATAAAAAAGTAAAGAATGTCTCTATGATGTGCCACTGGAGCAACTCCCCTATTGCAAGCCATCACAGTTCAACACCTGGAAGCACAGGCTGCTAGTACTCAAGCTTAGGCCTAACTAGACTTAGCTATAGGAGTACACCATGATTTTCCTAGAGAGGGGGTTGGGCATTTCTGCATGACAGACTGAGCTGGGTTTCCTGCCCACCCAATCTGACTTTCTTTTACCTGGGACCTTGGGGAGCATCTGTCCAGGTTGATGAAGGCAATCCATATGCTGCTGTGGTAGGTCTTGGGGTTTCTGGCTCTCATCCCCTCTACTCCAGCTGTTCACTGCAGTTCCCATTACTATGGGTGCTTCTCCCTCCCCTGCTTTGGTGGAGAGAGCGTGGCGTGGCCTTAGGATGTTCCCTGGTTTTTGGTAGGCTGCTAGCATGTCCCAGAGAGACACAAGTACAAGAAGGAAAACAGACATATTTAATGGGTTGTATCTTGGCCAGATATGAATGGAATGTAGTTGGACAAAGAAAGGGCACTTTTGTAGCCTAAAGGGATTTCCTCTGCCAAATATCAAAGGCCTGCTGTAAACAAGGGGGGTCTGAGTGTTCCTCAAAAAAAATGTCCCTAACAACTTTGCAACCGGATGGCTTTGGCAATCTAAAATAAAGGTCACAATCAGCTTTTGTTATAATACTGCACTAGTCAACATGACTTGAGCTGGTCTGGGCTGATGTGGGGGAGGGCGGCTGAGAGAGGAGTGGGTCTGGGCCTGAGGTGGGGAGGAGGCCTGCTTCCCCACCTCCCCCCACTGCTTCTCCCCCAGCTTGGGCTCGTTCCTCCTCCCCCCACTCCCCATCAGGCTTGGGCCCAGTCAATCAGCTTTTGTTATAATACTGCACTAGTCAACATGACTTGAGCTGGTCTGGGCTGATGTGGGGGAGGGCGGCTGAGAGAGGAGTGGGTCTGGGCCTGAGGTGGGGAGGAGGCCTGCTTCCCCACCTCCCCCCACTGCTTCTCCCCCAGCTTGGGCTCGTTCCTCCTCCCCCCACTCCCCATCAGGCTTGGGCCCAGTCCTGTCATCCCCCCGCCCCTGCCCC
>NW_005842860.1:9288-24571 GCF_000455745.1 Alligator sinensis | reverse complement strand
CCCCCACTGCCGCCGCATCAGCCCTGCAGGCGCCAATGACAGAAAGGGGGAGGGGTGGCTTGAGGCCAGTTCTGGTGGCCGCGCCCCTCCCACAGCACCCCGACCATGCTCCCCTCCTGTGCTGCTACCACTACCACCACCACCTCCAAGGAAAAAGGGTTGCGGGGGGGCGAGGCGAGGCCTTCTCTGATCAGAACACTTATTCGCACTTTGATTGGCTGTTTCAGTCAGCCAATCAGAGTGCGAATAAATATATTTATATATATAAAATAAATTTAAGGGTATGGCTTATTACCAGAAATTGGGTCACAGAGACTGTTTCTGTAACCCAGTGGTTAAGATGCTCATTGGAATGGGAGACCTGAGTTCAAGTTCCTGAGTGAAATCAGCCAGAGCCACTTTGTAATCGATGGTGACAAAACCAGAGAAAGAGAGAGAGAGAGAGAGATTCCACTACAGAAGAGTCAGTAACTTTCTGGCTAGGGCACTTATCCTGGGATATGTACTGTTAAGACTGCTGTCTGGATTAGGCAGAGCAGACTTGACTCTCAGTCTGCTCAGCAAAGTACCATAACTACCAGAGAGGAGTGACCACTGTTATTCCTCTCTCTTGTTATAACAAAAATTCTGTCCTGGACCTGTGAAGTGATTTCTACAAATTGTCATTTTCCAGTGAGGATTTTTTCCCCCAAAAAACATTCCTGACAAGCAGCAATACACCAGTTAAAATATGTATGTACAAAATATGTTCTGTAGTTGTATCTGTCATGTATACATAAAACACACACTACACAAGATACTGATGGTATGAATCAGTGTAAATATATAGATTTGAGCCAAGATAAGCGCATGCAGATGTGTGCATGAGTCTATACATGCATTTGATCTGGGAGCAGTTTACGTGCAAGTAAACTACTCGTGAGTAAATGCTCCCGGGCAGGCATCTACACATGCAAGGACATAGGAGCAGATATGCTGCTCCTAGCATCAAACTGTTTCCACTTTCTTTGGCCCTGCAATGGGCCCCTGTCACCACCACGGGGAGCTCAAGACTTCAGCTGCACCTGTCAGCAGTTGGCAACTATCTTTAAAAGGCAGCCCCACTCCCTGGCTAGCCACTTTTCTGGCCAGGAGCAATGTGCAGAGGCTGGGGTCAGCATGTGGCAGCTCTCTCACTGCAGCCTCTGCCTCCCTGTGCCATGGTTGCTTCAGCCCCTTCCCGTGGCAGCAACACTAAGTGCCCTGGGCTTCTGCTGGCTATGCTGCTGGTCCTGCTGGCCCCAGTGGGCTCCTGTCACCGAGGCCCTGGGAGAGCCACACACTGACCACTGGGGGCCAGGGCACTGGGTATGAGAGGCACTGGCTAAACACTTCCTCCTGTACTCTGCCCCACCTGGACAGGTGCCCATGGACTTCCCACCCTGCTGCCCACCCCCAGCACCATGCTCACTGCAGATAGTTCTCAGGAAAACATTATTGCCCTCACAACAAACAGACTCGTCTCTCCCCTGCCTCCACAACAACAGAGTCCTTCCACCATCCACTTCACTTGCCAACAATAAAAACACCCTTTCCCCCACGTGAACTATACACAATGTGGCCTGTATGTGCACCATCTCGGGATGGGTGGCCATGGGGTGGGGGGCACCTACGGAGCAGAACCTGGTAACATGTGGCCAGCACCCTGGTCTCTGGCCATTCCCCTGAAAGTGTGCATACCGTGGCAAGCCTGGTGGGTGGGGGGGCTTACCCAGGGTGATGGTGGCAACCGGTGCCCTGGCACAGGCAGCTCCTCCTTCGGCAGCCAGTGGCCAGAGCTAGCAGGCTCTAGCCCTGCTGCAGGCAGCTCTGGCTCCGCACCTGCATGAAACCAAGTCAAGTGGCAGAACTGGGCCTAGGTGGGAGCACTGAGGGACCCAAGGCAGCATCTGGAGAAGGGGCTCCTGGCTGGTGGAGGCAGTGCTGGACCTCTGCTCAAGCCCACATGGGGGCCTGCTGGTGGGCGGTGGATGGCTTCCAGGAGGCAGACAGGGTTACAGTTGGGGGTAGGGCAGCAGGCAGCAGAGAGGTGACTGCCAAGACAGTGTCCAGCACCCAGCAATCCTCCTCCATGGCCTCCACTGCCCTGGCCATGAGTGCACCCTCCTTCTACAAGGCCTCCATGTAATCCCACTCCAGGGCCGGGAGATGTGCCCTGAATTCCCGGTCTGCCCAGTCCTACATATCCTGATGGGCAATGTCCTCGGCCCGCCATCTGTTCTGGTAGGTGATGTCCTCCGCCTACCACGTCTGCATGTCTGCCAGCCAATCCAGGGGAAGGGTCCAATCCTGGGTCCTCCTGTTGAGCTAGTCCATCCACAGGGCTTCAGCCATGGGCAATGGCAACCCTGAGGCCATATCCCAGCTGCAGCCTCTCCCTTGTGTGCAGCTGTAGGACATGTAGAGCCATGAAAAAGAAGCAATTTGTGAGAGTTTGCAACATTTCTGAGATAAGATGTTCTGTACCAGGGTCATGTGTGCTGACTGGCCTTAGATTGGGGGTCATGAGAACACAGATGCCCATGTACCATGGTGTGTCAGCTGGGTAGGGCTGGGCCCAGGTGGCCGCCAGCCGAGCCCACATCCCCCCTTGCTCCCCAGTGGCCAGCAGGCCTCTGGGTGCCAGTTGCAGGCAGCATGCCTCCCCTGCCCTGTTCTTAGGCTGGGACAGGCTAGGCTTCTGGCAGCACCTGCTGCCACAACTCCAGGTAAGTCTGTTTCCTTTGCTGCTGCCAGCGTGCCCCTGCTTTGTGTGTCCCAGGTGGAGCATGAGGAGCTGTTTGCGCGGGTTAAGGGGTGCCCTGGTGCATTGTATTTCATGCTAAATCCTTATGATAATATCACCTGGCACTTGCCAGTCATGACAGGCTTATGCCTAAACCCCTAATTAAAATGGATATCATACCTTAATCTTACTCAATACATTGCATCAATTCATGATGGGATTGGTTTCAGACGATGAAATATAAATGCTAATGTCTGAAAGAGAAATAGTCAGAATCTACACTTAAGTGAACACACTTGCAAGGATACATGGTGGGAGCTATCATTAAATCATCATCAGGTTCACAATAACCACTCAACCTTCCCACTGCTAGGTGGCTGCATCAGCAGAATCTGCTGGAACTGTAACCTTGGTTGCCTCTGTATTTGTTATCTGTTAGTATAGCACTGTCAATGTGTAGGGAGAGGGAGAAAGTACAATTTCAAGATTAACAATTCAGCCCATCGCCTTTTTATTTTGAAATGTCCAATTAACTTCTTAGTTCCTTGGAAAAACAGCAGATTTCTCCAGGGAGGAATTGGTGTGTGCAGTAGCTGTTAAGATTTAAGGTTCTTCATCCTTTTATGCATAGAATTTTCATTCATCAATGGATCTAATAATGACTTTCATCATTTTACTATGTGTCTCAAGGTTATTGTGTGTGGGGGAGGAGGGGGACTGTGTGTCTAATACGTATGTGTAACTTAGTCAAATGCTGTAATAACACATAGTACATTTGAGAAATATAATTACACCAGCTTACTGAAGGCAGAACACTTCAAAGTCTGTTCTGCTTTTGTTTGCTGCCAAACAGGTCTGTTTATTTCGCATTCATGCTGCTTTTAGCATCCAGAAGAAAAACACATTTTGCAAATCTTGTCTTCTCCACAAGCTTTTTTCCAAAGAGTTTCTGTAACAAGGCCAGTGCACACCTATTTGCCCCATATGTGAGCCAAATAACAGCTGTACTGATCCTTGGGACTGCTAAAGGCCAGCCCACCAGGGATTTTATGAACCATGGAAATTGCCTTTCAAGTCAACAGCTCTGTGCTGTCAGGAGCACAGGGAAAATATGCATCAAAGTTCGGCTGTGTTGCTTTTGAACAACCCATTCTTCTGCAACATGTAAATCTGCCCTTTCTTTTATTTAAAGTCACCATGGGCCTGTGTGCTGACATATGAAGCATTGCACAATAGCCCTTTTCATGAGTTGCTCAAATAATTTCCTTCTTCTCTTATAATATTTTAGTTTTATTTAAGAGGAGTAGGAGAAGGAAGCCACAGGAAATAACTGTATATATAAACAATAATGGCCATTATTAGAAAGATATATACTATAAACATACATGTTAAAAACCCAGAACAAAGGACACATTTCTTTGAAACTCTCTTTCTCTCTCTTTTATGTTTACCTTTCTCCATTTATATGAAATCCTTTCTTAGTCCCCCAGTCCTGAAAACACATTCAGTTAAGCAAACCCCTGCACTGGGCAGAACATCATTGACATAGAGGGGCTCAGCAGTTTTTCAAGGATCTGTGCAATTGGATCTAACTATAGGCTTTAGTTCTAAATTTACTACTAATTTTCATATATTTCTCTGTTTCTATTTTTATTTTATTAAGGACATTATTCAGATTTTGTCCCAATTTAAAAAATATACCCTATAGTAATAATGGTAAATCAGCAATGCCTCTATGTAATACTATGCCTTAAAGTGCTGTTGACGTTGGAAAAATACGTATGTGAAGTGGTATTTTTAAATGTCTTGCTCTTAAGGGCTTCTCTTTTTGGGTACAAGCAGATATTCATGTCCACAATCTGCAATCATGTAACTTAAATTAGCATGAACATAGTGGCTTGTTCACATGTTCGCCAGTGCTGGGAATTGCACTGGGCATAGGTGACTGGTAGGGGGCGCACATGTTCCCCTGATGGGGCCAGTGCCTCCCCTGACAGCTGACACTGATGCTGTCCATAGGGCTGGTGCCCCCCCTGACAGGGCCATCGCCATCGGTGGCTTCTGTGGGTGTCCCCCCAGATTCAGGAGGCCCCAGTCACTCATGGCACTGGGAACCCGATTTAAGTAAGTTGGAGTGGGGAAAGGGGTAGGCCGGTTTGGGCGAGGCTAGTCCACAGGGGACTGAGGAGGGAACAGGGGGCTAAAAACAGCCCAATCAGATTGGGGTGGGGGGAACAGGAAAAGTGCTGGGACTGGGGCAAGCAGCTGGGCTTTCCCAGCTCTGGAACTGTGCTCTGAACATGTAAAGACATTTGGTAGATCAGACTAGCCTATTCCAGATCTAATTTAGTGAACTTATTAGTCATTTTTTGCCTGATTTTTGCCTCCCCAAATGCTTGTGCAAATCAGCACTTAGATCAACCTAACCCTAGCTAGGCCAACCTAAGTGTAACATCGGCACGTGCTCTCTTTGTATCCAGATGTAATGCTTTTATCCTGAATAGCTGTATTGGCCTGGCAGCATTTTGAGAACATGAGCTAGGGCCTATTCTCTCACACATGTTAATTAAAAATCTAATCCAAACCTAACAAAATCTTTGGCAATCTTTTGGCTGCCTTCAGTATATTAGATGTCAAGTAGAAACTCTGCTTTCAGACACATTGGTTCAACTTCGCTGAACTATCACAGGTATAGTGCAACTGAGGTATTGCTGCAATTGGGGCAGTCCATTTTGTCCCACCCAATGCAGACAACTTGAATCATAATCCAGCACCATAATGACTAAGATCTCTTTGCTTCCTAGAGGAAGGGAAGGTTGAAGTGGGCTGTCTTGCATGCATGTGTTATATATACTTATAGATAAACTACATCTGTCCCTATCACTCGAGCTCCCCTTGCTAATTATGTTAAAAATCATGACAGTAATTTTAGGTAACAAAGATAAACAATTGATGATTATCCAAAAAACAAATAGAAGTGTCCGCTACTCTATGATATCAGCTCCTGTCTTAGTCATAATGATTTCTTGTCTTGTAAACAGTTTCCTTAAAAAAAAGACCAAGTTTTTCAGTTATAGTTCCTGAGTTTGTATTTAGGTATCTAAACAAGTGACCCAGTAGGCTGGAAGATGGTGACATTCCCACAGGTTTTCTTTGCTGAGTACTTCAGCATGGCTAGTGCAATCAATGCAGCAGTCAAATGCCAAGTGAGAGGTGATCAGTCCAAACAACCAGCAGTGAAAGACCACCCCGCAGCATCACTCTGCAGTGACCCAACTACCACTGACAGTGCTGGAAACACTTAAAAAATGCCGCTAATATAAGCACCTAAATTTGGATATGTGAGCTTAGCTTTATATAACCATTTTTAGTATCTTTAGTATATACACCCATAAACCTTCCAGGCACAGCCCAAGGCATGTCATATTTGCCATCTCATTTTCTGTTTAACATTTACCACTTCTAGATTAACTCCATTGCTGTGAACCTGATCTGAACATTATCAAACATTTCCAATTTCCTTACTTAAGGGGAGGAATGAAAGGGAAGCTGGCACTTTTCATCCCTAGCAAGGTCACTAATTTATTCATATGGGATTTTGTCCCCATCATTGATGAAAACAGGTGTGGGTGGAATTTCACCAGTGATGTCTCCTTGAAGATTTCCTGAGAAAATTTCCAACCATAACCTAAACTGGTATGAGAAAGACAGATTTTTATGAGTCAATAGCTTGCGCTTATAGGATTTGACTAAGTTTCATCTGGATGCTATTGCAAGCAACTTGGATCTCACTTGCAAGTACAATTAAGAGAACAAAAATTAGGGGTGAATTTAAACTAGATGAAGACATACTGGTATTCTGGAAGCTGATGTTCAGGAACTGTTAGTAAATTTCTTTTGGGATATTTGGAGGGGCAGGGTAGATGTAGAGTTAGGTGATCAGGGCACTGTTTGCTCTAGTCATTTTTTCTATGTCAGTTGGAAATGTGTACCAAGTCAAAATCAAGAGGAGGAGTGGGAAACATGGATCTGAATTATGTAGCTTTAGTGCATACCTTCCATTTAAGGAGACAGATTCTAATAGCCTAACTTAAGCTGAAGAGCACCTTACTGATCAGGAAGCACTCTTCTGATTTCTGTGGGAACACTTGAAGGATAAGGTTCTGCTCAGTAGATGAGGGTCACAGTCTGGTGCTATGTTTCTTCAAGTATTTTATCCACTTTTATGTTCCTAGGGTTCAAGTTTTCCATTCCATTCTTTAGCCCCATTTTCTTACCCCAGACACATGTTTACATTTCCCCTCTAACTTTTTGGCTTTTGGGTACTTGAACTTTTCTTTTAAATAGGTTGGAAAGGGCATAGATAAAATCCAGTCAGCCATCCCCTCCCTCCCCACTCTGTTGCATATTGTGTCATCTCTCTTCTGCATTCCAACCTCTTGAATACATTATCAAACTAAAATTGGCTTTGTTCTGTAGTTAGTGGCCTCACACAAGTGGATGTTGCATACCGGTGGAACCACAAGTTATCAGACGTGATGGAATTATTTTAGAGGAGAGCAAAAGATAAACAAACAAACAAAATTCCCATCCTGGTGGAACAGCCTGTGTTAGTCACGCAGTTCAGCATATTTTCTAAACTTGCATTATGAAATAAAGCAAAATTGCCAAAGGAATGTTGTCAAGCCACATAAAATATATGTCAGAGCCCCTGAGTGCTTTGACCTAAACAGAACTTTCAAACTCCAGCTTGTGAGCTCTGTTTACTGACTGAGTAGAATGCTTCCTGCTGGCTCTCCATCTGGTGAACCGTACTGTGATGAGAGAGAGGTCATTAAAGCAAAGCCTACCTGATTGTTTCCAAACATGCCAGAGAGAGGTAGATTAAACTAGGATAAAACAGGGTGGTCTTGCATTCCAAGAGGGCTCCTACTTTTCTTGTTTTTGTCCTAACCCTCCCTTCTCTACAAAAAGACATATTCATTAGGGCTGTGCGAAATGCCTGTGTCTTGTTTTGATTTTGGATTCAGCCATTTCAGAGGACAGTGATTTATTTCAGTGTTTTGGATCACTGCTCCGTTTCAATTCGACCGAATGTGTTTCGGACTTTCAATGCTGTTTTGGAGATTTGGATCAGCCAGGGAGAGGCAGGCACAGCTAGGCAGCTGCAGGTTCTCCTGTGGCTCCTCTGGCTGTGGATGTCTCTACCTGGGCAGGGGGAACCATGGGAGAAGCCCCCATGGCTGCCCTGCCCGGTCCCATTCCCTGGCCAGCCAGCCCCAGCCTAATCCTGGCACTTAAAAAAAAAAGAAAAGCCCTGTACTCACTGGCTGGAGCAGCAGCGATCAGGGCCTCTGAGGGTTTGTGGCAGAGCCCCCCTGTGCAGCACAGGGCAGTAGGGGGCAGTGGAGATTACCCCCCCCCACCTGGCACCCTTATGGCAGCTGCCCCATGGTGAGGGTGCAGCATAGCTCGGCAGAGCGCCACATGCTGTCCTGGAGCTTGGGTGGCTCCATGTGTCAGCTGGAGCCCAGCACCGCTCAGTTCCAATGGCCCCAGCGTGCAGCACCCTGCCAAGCTGTGCTGCACCTGCGCCATGGGGTGGGTGCCAGATGGGGGTGGGGAGGGGAATCCCCACTGCCCTGCGCGGTGTGAGGGAGCACTGCCACAAGCACCCAGAGGCTCCAATCGCCACTGCCAGATCCAGTGAGTGAGGGACTTTAAGTGCCAGGATGCTGGGGTCAGGTGGGGGAAGGAGCCATGAGGGGTGGGGTGGGGCTGGGGTGCGGATTGGGAGCTGTGCAGGGAGGGCTGTGCCAGGTGGCCCCAGAGTCCCCACTGCCCCTGCTACAGCCGGTGAGTGCAGGACTTTTTTTTTAAATGCTGGGAGGCTGGGCCAAGCGGGAGATAAGGCCAGGCAGGGAAGGGCAACCATGGGGGCTTTTCCTGCAGCTCCCCCTGCTGTGCTTGGTGCAGGCTGTGCTGAGCAGACTTGGGTGCTGGTGCTAGCCCCAGCTGGTGGCTGCAGCATGCTGTCATCCCGCACAGAGATCTGGGGGTCCATGCCCTCCGGGAGGGCTGCGGGGCTGTACCGGTCTCCTCCCAGGGACTGCGGGCCCCCAGATCTGTGCACGGGATGACAGCAGATTGCCGTCCCTCCCCCAGAGCACTGGGATTGGAAGGGACCTCAGGGACAGATCACAGACACTGGCCAGATACAGATGTCAATATCAGAGCAGTCCTTCTGCCCTTCTTCCATCTCCCTCTTCTTAGTTTCTGTTTCCCTGCAAGCCCTGCTCTGAAACATCTGAAACATTTCCTAAATGTTTCAGGTGCTTTCGTTTCGTTTCAGAGATGTTTCGGAACTTTCCATTTAATTTCGGATTCGGTGTTTTGGCCGTCGAAACACCTCTGAAATGAAACAGCTGCCGAAATTTTGCATAGCCCTAATGTTTGTTATCTGGAAAAATACAGGAGGGCTTCAGCCCTGTGTTTTCAAAGAGAACCCCATGTTTTAGTGAGCCCAGTATATTCAGCTAACCTTGCCCTCATGAATCTTTTTTCCCCTTGCTTCCTAAATCTGTGGTTGCACTAAAATTGCCCAACTGGACCAACTGATAGCTTTGCACAACTCCTTACCAACCCTCCAAATGAACAAACAAAATCTTTTTGTTTACCTTTATACTATTTCACCCAGATATACTTGTTTGGTTTAAAATAAAACTTCTTAATCCAGTAACCTCAAACTCAGAGGAAGCTTAGGCCTAGGTCTAAACACCATGGTGGTATGTATCTCCATATCTGTCTAGTGTCCACCATCTGGAGGGATGATCACACATGTCCCTGCCACCAGGTTCTCACTGTTGGGCTAAGGATGGGCATTGCACATAAACTTGTTTAAGTGATCAGAAACTGGTTTAAACCTGTAACAGAACAGATGTTCAGTGCACATAAACCAGTTTGAAAACAGCTAAAACTGGTTTGAGATAAACCTGGTTGAATGTAGTATCAGACTTAACTGATTTGGGTCAAACCGGTTTATGCAATGTCTGTCTCAGACCCCTTCCTGGTTTAAGATAAATCAGACTCCCCCAGCATCCTGGCATGCTTTCTGGGCTAGGTGGGGCTCTCTGCTCCACAGCAGGGCTGGCCCCTCCCTTCTGCTCCCTGGTTGCAGTTCCAGAGACTGCAGGCTCCTTCCCCCTCCCCCTCACCACTAAGCATGAATTCCCCACTCCCCTCTGCCTTGCTGAGGAGGTGTCTGTGTACTAGCTAGAAGACCACATGCTGGCTATGGTCTGTCTATGCTGAATCAACAGGCAGAATCAACAGGTAGCTGATAATGTCCCTCTGTTGTTTTCTTAATGGGGTGATAAACACTGAGTTAGGGGTGATAAACATTGTAATCAATTCTCTGCTGGGATAATCATAGCTCAGCACTGTGCTGTATCCTGCGGCACCTGCATTGAGAACCACTGGCCTAAGTGTCTGCAGGAACAGGGTTAGCAAACCTGATGACAAAAGTGTAGAAGATTGTCTGTCATTTCGACCAGTAGAAGGGTTTTTCCATTGATAGATTTTGCCACCTTTCTTCCCAAACCTCCCACCACATTACATTGATAAAATAGTACATTCAAAGAAGATATTTGTATGCAGAGCTTGTCTTACATGTACAGGTTGCACTGGCTTGGAACCTCATTTAGATAAACTGTGTACCGCACCTACTGCAATGTTACTTATACAGATGTGATATGAGCCACGTCTAAAGTGATGTGAGCATTCACCCCCAGATGCAGTGACTTAATCAGTTAAAAAAACCCACATATCCTTACCATCAGACTTGGTGCAACTTTTGTGTGCAGATCAGACCTTAATGGATTCTTTTAACAAGTTAATGAGAAATCAGCACAGGATCGGGACTAGCACTGAAGGAGAAAGCGTGTGAATACAAATCAGAAGGCACTAACACAATACAACTGTCATTCAGCAATAACCACAATGAATATCAGAAGCATCCTGAGCATATCTACACATGCCTATTACTGTGTTTACTGCTGCCAGGTGTGTGTCTGCATGTGCCTGGGATCACAGCACATTGAGTCAGGGTGGACCAGGTCCAGTTGGCAGGGTGCCCCAGAGGTCAGCCTGCCAATCCGGGGCTGCTCCCTCTGGCTCAATGTACTGCTGAGGGGCTGGCTGGGGCACAAGAGTACTTCAGTGAGGGGCTAGCTGGCAGGCAGCCCCTGCACTGAAGCACTCTTGTGCCCCAGCCAGCCAGGGTAGCCTCTACATGTGTGCTGCTGCGGAGTTTTTTACTTGTGTTTAGTATTTACAAGTACTATCCTGCTGCAGAGTAAATTAGTTTACTTCAGCCAGCCTAATAGGGGTGCATGTGTAGACGCTGAGACGTTTACTGCTCAGCTAATTAGGCTACAGCGCAGTAAACATCTTTTGTAGATGTGCCCCTGATGATTTGTTGGAAGCTGTGAAGTGTTTGCAACTGGTAAAAGTCCAAGGAGCTGTTCTGATAGATGATAGCTGTTCACTTTGAAAAAGCTGAAATCCACTTAGCTGAGATACTCCAAGCATCCCACAAACCCTAGTATCTCTGCAGTGCCCCAACAAGCTGCATGTTCTAGGCCTTAGTGGGGCTGGGTCTCCTGGCATTTTTCAGACAGCACCCAGTCATGCTGTTAGTGAGAGACTGAGCCCAGTTTAAGTTCACTAGACTCAATTTCCTCTTCTCTCTTGAGACCTTACACAAGCTAGACTTGTTCTCAGTTTTTAATCTGTGGAACCATGCTGCTGGCTAATTTAGACTATAATTAATGTGACACTTCTTGAAACAGAGATGAGTGAGAGTGGGTAGGTAGATCATTGGAAAGCAGCTCAGCTTCACAGTTTGGTGCTGCCACAGCATTTTTTTTTACTGAGGTTCTTAAACAAATGAAACAACTTGAAGCTGCAAGATTTATGGGGTACATTGTGTGAGCTGTGCAGTCAAGGCTGAGAGTAACTAAGGGCAGTGATTGAGTTGGTTTAGTGGAACCTCCCTCATAATAAGATAAAAAGCGGGGAGTTACTCTGTTTTCTTAAGCATACTGCCTGGGCTTGTTTTCCTGTTCACAGGGGCTCTGGAGGAGAGAGGTTAAGGCCTTGTGTGCATCTGCAGTCACAAAGAGGGATGGCCCTGGAGGAGATTTTTGTCACAACGGATTCCATTTCTAATAGGATGAGGTTGTTGTAGGGCAGGAGGAAGAGGGAGAGAATTTTGTTGTGGTTAATGACGTCTATCGTGTAGGACTGATTTTTTGCTCAGTTGGAGAAGTAATTTCAATACAGGGTCTTATATGAGCATCACATATATTCCTCCATTATTCGACTCTTAAAAATGGTTGCATTTTCTCCTGCTGTCTCTGTTGTTACCTGTTTCTCATACCACAGTCATCTGGGCTTTTTGCCTGTTGGGTATTGTCTAAATCTTAGATTGGGAGCTCTGTGGAGCAAGAATTGTCCTTGTGTTATTTCTGTATGACACCTCAGATGTAGCATGTCCCTTGCCAGGCTCATTAGTAGCTTTTTGCAAAAGAAATAGTAATAATGAGAAGCTCACCAAATGTGAGTAGGGATTTTTATGAATGATTGAACACCAGTGGGTGTTCTCAGAACAATTTTTTGTAGGTATTCTTGTCTGTCAGAGAGTCGTGTCTTCTAGGTAATTTTATCTGTCAGTCTTCCCTTTGTGCCCCCCCACATTAGGTAGAAATCTGGTATTCTGTGGTGGAAAAATAACTCCAGCCAGTTCTGGAAAGAGGCACATTTGATAATGTGTGTTTGGTATAGAGCAGGCTGAAAAAACTCAGAAGGGCCGGTTTCTGAGTGAAAAATGCATTTTCAATTAAATTGGAATGTTTTGCAGGAATGTATCAATCTTTTAATTAGGAAAAAGCTGGCATGAATCATCTCATTTTGCTAATGTCAAAATATATATCATTTCAATTTGATACTTTATGTTGAAATGTTCATTTCAATCAAATATATTTTAAAGTTTCAACATTATTTAAACAACAACATGTGTAGATGGTTCCAAATAACACTTTTTTCAGATTTCTTTTTTGAAGGAAATGTCAGCATTTTGCCTTTTTGTTGCACATGGTTAAAGGAAACTGACTACATAGCCCCAATTTTCTTCAATACTAACCTTAAAAACTAGTTGCATTTTGGAGGTCTAATCTTAGGACCCTATTGGAAGTAACCAATCCCTTATCAGGCAACAACTGATGCTATAATAGCTGGCATTTCTGGCATTAGTCAATACCTGAAGTTCATCCTGTAGTAGGTGGTATATGAGGAGTTAAATCCAACCTCTTATTGAAATCAACGTTGATGCTCCTGTTGATTTCAGTGGGAGTTGAACTGAGACGCCAATATGAAAAAGTGATGCAATAAAGGACATACAGGGAATGTCTACATGAGACTGTGCAGTTGACTAATTGGGCTGGGGGTGGGGGCGGTATTTTTTTTTAACACTGTATGGTTGGATTCAAAGCCCATTTCATTCAATGAGAGTTTTTCCACTGACTGCAAGGGGAGTTGGCTGGGGCACAGAGAAACCCCACATGGAAACCTGAAAAAGGAGGCAGTTAACAATGAGCAACTTGCTTTTTTTTCCCACCATGGCCCCACCTGAACCCTCTGACCATAGAGCTGGGGCTGGGAGTTGCCTACTGCTGGGGCAGGGGGACATTGTCCCAGGCTGGGCTCTGTAATCAGAGCAGGGGCTGGGACATTGCTTTCTACCCCCAGGAGTTGCCTGCTGCTGGAGTGGGCTCCAAGCAGGGTGCCTAGCCAGGGACAATGTCCCCCTGCCTCGGCAGCAAGCAGCTCCCGGCCCCAGTTCTGTGGTTGGAGGGTTCAGGTGGGGGAAAAAAAAACAACCTGCAAGTTGCTCATTGTTAACTGCCTCCTTTCCCAAGTTTCTGTGCGGGGTTTCTGTGTGCCCCAACCAACTCGCTTTGCAGTCAATGGAAAAACTCTGATTGACTGTACTGGGCTTTGAATCCAACCACTTAGTCCTAAAAAAAATAACTCTCCTGCCTGCCCCCTGCTCCCCCTGCAAAAAAAGAACTGAAGAATGTTTAATACAATTTTACAGGGCAGTTCAGCTAAGAGTTCCATAAATGTCCCTAAGAATTGGGACTGATATGCTAGTAGTATGGCTATTTGTAAATTTTAAAATGCTGCTCCATAAAGCTAGAGACACATCCATTTGATGTGTGGATTCTCTCCCAGAGGGGCACTTGTATGTTGAGGATTGACACAATTAATGCACACAAGTATCTAATCTACATTCCTTACTTCCTTTTTAGTATTGGAAAAGCAGGAGCCACTCAGAATATATTAATTCTCATAGCAGCATAACACTGACTGAATCCCTTATTATAACCATTAATTACACTCAGTGCATAGAGTAGGATCTACAGATGACTTTTGTGTTGCACCATGGCAGCTCAGACACAGGGAGATGTGGAGTCTCTTGAGAAAAATAATCAAGTCAGAGATCAGAACCCTTAAAGGAGAATGTGGAGGCATATTGGATTTGCTACTCGGAAACACATGAGGTACTGGAAGACTACTGCCAACTGGACCTGACTTGAAATATTTTGTTTGGATTTTCCAGATAGATAATGTGCTGAATTTGATCTTTACCCCCAGAAAATTTCAATTCTGGTAAAACCCTGTGTTCTAATAGGAGGAAGTTGGGGGTTTGTACTACTTTTTTTAGCCTGCCCTTATGTTATATCATGTTATACACATATGTATGCACGTTTCCCTCAATTTATACTGTACTTGTGTTCCCGGAGAACGGTGCATAAATTGAATTTGTATAAAGCAAAACCAGTTTACAATGTAACAAATAGGGATAGATTCCCATGGCAGTAAGGGAGAGAGGGAGTGAGTGAAGCTGGGAGGGGTGCCGCTCCCAGGGCTGCACAAGGCAGCAAAGCAGAGGGAACAGAACAGCACTCACCGCAGCCCGAGCTGCAGCAGCCACAGGAAAGGCCCGCACCAACAGCCTGCAGCCACTGGGGTGCACCATGTTCTATCTGTGCGCACACACCTCTGCTTCTAGGCTGCGCTGTGCCCTGGTGCAGGCAGCTGGTATCAGCTGCTCCCAGGGCCAGTGCAGCCAGGGTTGGGGTGAGTGTGGACTAGTTTGTAAACGGGCACTAGATCCCCCCTCAGCCTTCTCTTGTGATGGCTGAACAGGTTCAGGTCCCTTAGCCTCTCCTCATAGGGCCTGCCCTGCTGCCCCCTGATCATGCAGGTGGCCCTCCTCTGGACCCTCTTGATGTTGTCCACATCCCTCCTGAAGTGCAACACCCAGAACTGGATGCAGTACTCCAACTGCAGCCTGACCAGTGTCACATAGAGGGGGAGGATCACCTCCTTGGACCTGCTTGAGATGCATCTGTGGATGCATGACAAGGTAGGGTTGGCCTTCCTGACCGCTTCCCC
>NW_005842860.1:0-9239 GCF_000455745.1 Alligator sinensis | reverse complement strand
ACCTTGCACTTGTCAGTGTTGAAACCCATCCTGTTCTCATCTGCCCACCCCTGTAACCTGTCTAGGTCCGATTGCAGCCTATTCCTCCCTTCTAGCATGCCCACATCCCCCCACATCTTAGTGTCATTTGTGAATTTGAACAGGGTGCTTTTTACCCCCTCGTCCAAGTCGCTGATGATGATGTTGAACAGTGCGGGCCCAAGGACCAAGCCCTGCGGAACCCCACTGCCCACATCCCTCCAGGTCGAATAGGACCCGTCCACCACCACGCTCTGTGTGCTGCCCTCCAGCCAATTTGCGACCCCATCTGACTGTGTTGTTATTGACGACACAGTCTCCTAGTTTTTTAATGAGAATGGGGTGAGAGACAGTGTCGAAGGCCTTCCTAAAGTCCAGAAAGATTATGTCCACCATGATGCTTGCATCTAAGGATTTTATGACCGTTCATAGAAGGCCACCAGGTTGGTCTGACAGGACCTGCCTCTAATGAACCCATGTTGGTTGCGCCTAAGCATAATCTCCCCTGCTGGCCCCTCGTGGACATGTGCCAGGATAATTCTCTCAAAAAGCTTACGCAGGACCGAAGTAAGACTAACTGGCCTATAGTTTCCTGGGTCTTCCTTCCTCCCTTTTTTGAAAATGGGGACCACTTTGGCCCTTTTCCAGCCCTCTGGCACCACGCCAGAGCACCATGAGTGCTCATAAAGCTGTGCCCGGGGTCCCGCAATGACCTCTGCTTATTCCCTCAGCACTCTGGGGTGGAGGTCGTCAGGACCTGCTGATTTAAATATGTCCAGTCCCTCCAGAAGTTCCCTGACTAGGTCCTCTCTGACCTGAGGCCTGGGTGTGCCTCCCCTGGGGCCTACAGGGGTCCCGGTTGGGGGGGATGACCCGGTCCCTGTTCAGAAAAATGGAGGCAAAGAAATTGTTAAATAGGTTAGCTTTGCTGTCTGGTGTGACCACCAGATTTCCTAGCATGTCCTGCAGAGGCCCCACGTTACCTGGTACCTTCTTTTTACCCCCTATGTATTTAAGTACTCAGTACTAAATTGTGGGGTGTTGTGAGCGTGCTGACTTCAAAGGAAGATGTGTGTGCTCAGCAGGCCTCAGGCTTTAAAAAGTAGCAAAGAGAGACATGACTAAGTTAACATGGGCTGATCTTCCCCTTAAGTAGCTTTGTTATAAAGTTCAGCATTTTCAGGGTATTTTGGGGCTCTCAAATAGTCACACACAGCATTACTCATGTAAAGCATTTGTATAAACAGTGGGGTCCTGCAGGGCTCGGTCCTCGGGCCCGCCCTGTTCAGCATCTTCATCAGTGATTTGGATGAGGGGGTGCAAAGCACCCTGTTCAAATTTGCTGATGATACCAAGATGTGGGGGGATGTGGGCACAATAGAAGGGAGCAACAGGCTACAGTCGGACCTTGACAGGTTACAAGGATGGGCGGAGGAGAACAGGATGGGGTTCAACACAGACAAGTGCAAGGTGATGCACCTGGGGAGGAACAACCGGCACCATACCTACAGGCTGGGGAACTCCCCTCTTGTCAGCACGGAGGTGGAAAAGGATCTTGGAGTCATTATTGACTCCAAGATGAACATGGCTCGGCAGTGTGGGAAGGCGGCTAGGAAGGCCAACTGTACCTTGTCATGCATCCACAGATGCATTTCAAGCAGGACCAAGGAGGTGATCCTCCCCCTCTATGCGGCACTGGTCAGGTCGCAGCTGGAGTACTGCGTCCAGTTCTGGGAGCCGCACTTTAAGGGGGATGTGGGCAGCATCGAGAGGGTCCAGGTGGAGGGCCACTTGCATGATCAAGGGACAGCAGGGCAGGTCCTATGAGGAAAGGTTACGGGACCTGAACCTGTTCAGCCTCCAGAAGAGAAGGCTGAGGGGGGATCTTGTGGCCTGCTATAAACTAGTCAGGGGGGATCAACAGGCACTGGGGGAGTCCCTGTTCCCCTGAGCGCCGCCAGGAGTGACCAGGAATAACAGTCACAAGCTGGCGGAGGGAAGGTTTAAGTTGGACATCAGGAGGCGCTACTTCATGGTCAGGGCGGCTGGGGCCTGGAACCAGCTTCCAAGTGAGGTGGTGCAGGCTCCCACCCTGGGGGTTTTTAAGAGGAGGTTAGATGACCATCTTGCTGGGGTCGTTTGACCCCCAGTACTCTTTCCTGCCATGGCAGGGGGTCGGACTAGATGATCTGCCCAGGTCCCTTCCGACCCTAGAAACTATGAAACTATGAAACTTAATGAAAAAGCTCAGTAAATGTGCAAAGAAAAAGTTTAAAAAATAGTGAAAAGAAACTTTCCTATGACCTCTACTTCAGGGATATGTTGATTAATTAAAAGGAAAACATCAACAAGCAAACAATAATTCATAAGCATTCAGATACCACTTGTTACCAAAACTTCATACTTATATATCTACATGAACTGTAACCCAGAACCACTATTACATTATGAGTGTATTTACACGTGCCAATTTAAGGCGCTTTAGTCCGATTTAGGGCACATTAAGGATGCATGTCTACACATGTGTGCCCTTAATGCACCTTAAAAATGGTGATTTTAGGCTATGTGCACAAAAGCAGGTATCAAATTTAGGCACAAATAGCTAAAGCAGGTTAATGCACATGTAGACATGTTGAGGCACATTAACGTTGTGTATGGACTGACTTGGGACTAACGTTAGTCCCCCGTCAGTCAACACATGCAGTGTTAATGCACTTTAATGCATGCACATGTAAGATGCAAGCCTAAATCATCTTAATGCGCATTAAGCTAATGAGCATTACATTTAGGTGCACCTAAATGCATGTGTAGACATGCCTTATTTATTTGGCTCATGCCATTTCTGCTTTTTCACTAAAGACATGAAAAATCATTTTTCACTAAAATGAAACATTGTGAACCAGATGCTCAGCTGACAAATATCTTCAAACTTAGTTTGAAATCAGTGTAGCTTATGCCAATTTTCACCAGCTTAAGATTTGGTCCAGTAAAGACCATACAACTGGCAATACCGAGAAACTGCTTGCAGCTAAGAGCCTGCAAGAAGCTCTGACCAAAGTCCTGGATGTGGATGACTTTTCCTTTGTGGGTCAAAATATTCCACTCTTATTTTAACATATTAAAAAACCTTATTAGTGAATGTTAAAAAGTTGTAGTTAGTTACATGGGGTTGTTGGCACTGTCTAAGGCATGCTGTTGGTCATGTAGCCTACTTTACCCAGGGTAAAGGGGGAAAAGAAAATATAAAGAAGTCTCTCTCTACAAAGAGGACACGAGGTTCCACTCATGGTAACCATATTATACAGTTGCTGGGGTCGGGGATAGTCCAGGGTGTAGAGAGTCTTTGTTAGTTTGTGGAAAGTGTGAGAGAGGTTCAGGCTGCCCTTTCAGGCTTGCTTCCAACCATTGGTCTTGGGTGGCTGTCCTTGGGTTGATGACAACCTGTGATGCATTCAATGTAGGTGTCCCTTGACCTTCAGATTGTATTGGATACCATGGGGTGCCTCATGAGATTGGTGTAGCAGCAGGGTCTTTTGCAGGCATCCAGTATGCTCTTGCTGCTGAGGCCCTATATTCCAAGCACCTGAACAGTCAACACCTGCGCTGTTATATCATTCCGCTTGGCCCTCAGAGTGTCAGCCAGTGGCTTGTACTTGTTCAAATTTCACTCCAGGGTTTGAGTGAAGGCCTGCCACTGGTTCTTGAAGGGCATGGTCACATTGATCATCAGGACCTGTTTGTTGTTTTCATCCGTTATAACAGGGGTGTCCAACCTTTTTGAATGTGGGGTCAGATCACGAACTTTTTATCACCCAGTGGGCCAGAGAGCCATATTCAAAGACCTCACAGGAAGTGACATCACATCAGGAAGTGATGTCACATGACCTTTGACACCAATGAAATTGCCAGAAGTGACAATGAAATGGGTTGGCTCCGCATGGGAACTTACCCTGTGCCTCTGTCTACCCTGGCCCGGCCCTAAGGCACCCCCAGCTCCACGCGGGAACTTACCTTGTGCCTCTGTCCACCACACCTATGGGCAGGGCATGGGCCATGCTGTAGCTCCCCTGGCCACGTGCCGGGGGGCAAGGGGTGGAGCCCATCCCCAGCTCGTCCAGTCAGGCACGGCTGGGGCAGCTGCAGCAGGACCCAGCTCACTGATGAGCCGGGCCCCAGGGGGGTAAGCAGCTCCCCTCCCTTCGCTGCTGGCTGGGACCTGCGGGCCAGCCCTGCCCACCTCGCCGCCACTGCAAATCCATGCTCCGGAGCTGCTGCCACAGCTCTGCACTCTGCTGCTGCAGCTCCGCCGCCGCAGCTCTACCGGTGCTGCTGCCACTGCTGTGGCTCCGCACTCCACTGCAGGCCAGATAAAATGGCTTGGCAGGCCACATGTTGGACAAGCCTGCATTATAATGATGTCCAGGTACAGCTGGCTGTCATAGCCTGGGATAGCGTGGTTTGCCACTACCATCCTGATTGTTTATGAGATGGCTTTCACTAGTTGGTCATGAATAGCACTATGGCAGAGTTGCCAGGACAGTGTTGCGGTAGAGTTACTAATATCTTTGGCTCATATTCAGAGTAACCATCACAAGAGTGGTTCAAAGTAATGCCATCACAGATGCATTAGAATGCACTAGAACTACAGAACACATATTGAAAAGACATGTGGACATTACAACCTTCACATATAACAACACACATGCACACCATGGGACACTGGATCACAGGTACAGAGGCTCTCCCGAAGTCCCGTATACCATGCTGCTTATTAGCACCTCTAACTGGTTCATTACTGCTGATTCACATCTTTGAACCAGAGGATCTTGGATTGGCTTGTAACAGCGGGGTACAATCATAATTGTTACACCCATTCTCTGTGCTGTACGTGCCCTTATGGAAAAGCCTGTTAAATGTCATGGAAAATTATTTATATGGAATATTTGAATCACATCACAGAATGTGATGTAGCATTGTATGGTGTCTGGCTAGAAAGCTAGAGCCTTCAGAGGAAGGAAAGAGAAGTCTGCATGGCTAGTCTGGAAATGGTTACTCATGTGGGGTGGGATTTCCAGAAGCATTCAGCACTGGTCTAACTGCTGCCATTGAAGTCAATGGTAAAAGTTGCTCGGGCTTCAGTCTGAGGTAGGCCACTGCTAAATGCTTTTGAACAAGTAGATCAGATCTTATTCTACCTATTAGGTACCTAAAAGCAATAATATTTTAAATTGTTCAAGTCTGAAAAACAAGTAGCACAAAAGGTGGCTGGGTCCTTCTCCCCCTTACTACTTTTTTGTGACTCTAGGACACTTACATAAGTTACATTTTTCATATAACTGGTCCCCTGAAAGCACTCCACAGCCATGATATAACACACATGCACAGCGCTTTTAAAATGGCTAATCACACAAAAAATTAACTCTTGTCAAATGAGGTATTAGATGAAGGTGCCCTAAAGCAAAGCACCTTAGGGGAACTGTGTTCCCTCAAGAGTTAATTTTTCATGCTTTGTGGGGCTATCAGTGGGAGGAGGGGGGGAGGGGAAGGAAGCAGCTAAGGTATTTAATTCCACTCTGCCCCCATCCCCACCTCCAGCTCTGTCCTGGCCAGGCCAAGCTGAGCTGGCAGCTACTGCTGCCACTGTCAAGAGGCCCAGGCAGGAGGTGGGGGAAGGGAGCCCCCCTTGCCTCGTGACCTTGAATCAGGTCCCCCAGCCCTGGCCAGAGGAAGTGGGGCAGAAGCAGGGGCAGAGGCTGGGGTGAATGGGGCCCCAGGGCAGGTTGCGGGATGGTCAGAGTCTGGGCGGCTTTTGCAGGGGGACTCCCGCTGCTGCGCGCACCCTGGGGGAAGCACAGGGGGCACATGCCCCCTGGATTTGTGTGCGGGGTGGAGGTGGGCTGCTGCTGTGGGCTGGGGCTTTGTGCCCCCACTGTTGCTGCCTCAGGAGCTGGGTGCTGCCATGTGCCTGCCACTGCCAGGCTGCGCCGTGTCCCCTGCCTCCCTGGTGGTGGCAGGCACATGGCATTGTGCAGCTCCTGAGGCAGCAAGGCACAGAATGCAGTGTGCAGTGACAGCCCACCTCTGCCCCACACACACATCCGGGAGGCTTGCAGAAGTGGGAGCCCCACTGCACCCCTGGACAAGCTGCTCCGATGACCTGCCCTGGATCCCTTTTCACACCATCCCCTGCCTCTGCCCTACTCCCTTCTTTACTGTGGGGGACTCAATCTGTCCCCCCCCACCATGCCCCTTCCCTCTCCTCCCGCCCCTCCTCCTCCATAGGCTTACCTACTGGTCGGGGGTGTCTGTCTGTCTGTCTGTATACTCAACCCCTCCAAATAATATTTTCTCCCTCTGCCTATGCTCCCTACTCTGCTGACAGCCCCAGAGCTGGGCAGGGGGCAGGGCTGGGGAGAAGGGCAGTTCACAGTCTCCTTGGAGGCTGCTGGAGTGCCCCCACCTCTGGCCAGGGCTGGTGCAGGCAGGCTCAAGCACCCTTGACCCAACAGATGAATGTGTAAAGTACCATGAGTTAGAGCAGAGCCCCTAAATGCCTGTAGGCACCCCTAGTGTTAAGTCTAGGAAGATGGTAGGCTACAAGAATAGATGTGTTAATGTTTTTACAGGCATTTGAGCAAGGTAAATTAGGATCACACTTAGATGCCTACATCCACTTAGGCACAGGCTTAACTGGCAGGTTTTGTACCCTGGTTGAAACCTGCAAGAGGAAAAGTTGGGGCCTGGAGCATTCAGGCTGCGGGCAAAACCTTGTTGGAAAAGGGTTGTGATGCCAAACCACAGAGAGAAGATAGGGTGGGGCGGTTAGCCTGACCTGCCCTGGAGACTCAAAGTCTCTGGCTGCTACTGGCACAGTTTGGTGTGCTCACCCCCAGTTGTAGCTGCTACAGCAGCAGCATGGAGTCTTTTCACCCCTACTGTTGCCCTGTGGGGTTGGGCCAACTCTCAGGATCTCAATATTGTGCTGTTTGACCGGAGGGTATGCCACAATTGCACATATACAAACACACAAATCAGTTAGGTGCACGCGCGCGCACACACACATGCACTACCAACTCAGGCACATACACACCCAAACCAGCCTAGGCACATGCATACCTATCACCAATTCAAGAACATACACACTACACACACCAAAAATTATAAAACAATCAGTTATCAATACTTATACATTCTGTACACATATGCGGATCACTAATTTGTATATTACGCACATGATGATGTGTGTGTGTGTGTATATATGTATATTCACCAATTCACACACACATCACCCACATACACATCCACACAGGTGAGTTCGTAACTTGGATAGTACGGTAAGTATATGTGTGTTTGGGGTAGTTGGGATACCTGGGGGAAGGTTAGGGTGAGAGAGAAAGTGTAAGGAGTGAAAGTTGCCAGAATTGGGATTAGAACTGGTAGACTAGAGAGAATCTGGGCTGAGAAACTGAGGCTTGGGGTTACTTAAGGTCAAGTGGCCCCAGGGTTACTTGAGGTCACTGGTGCAAGAGAAAAAGCCTGGTGGCAAGGAGACAACAGCCAGGAAAGAAACTGAGGCAGAAACCTGGGAGCTCAGGAGAAAAGGCAATGGAGACAAAGCAATAGCAGTGGCAGAGATCCGGGGAAAAGGCAATAACAGTGGCAGAGATCAGGGGAAAAGGCAGTGTGGGGATAAGACAGTGGCAAAGAAACAGCGGGTTTGCAGGCAGAGAGGAACTGAGGACAGGTGTTGGAGGTGGCGGTGAGCCAGAAGCAGGAGAGGGAGAAATGAGACAGAAGTTAGAAAACACAACACGCATGTACGCATGTGCACACGAAAGGGTTGGAGTCCAGGTGGGGAAGAGAAGCAGAGTCCAAGTCCTTGGTTGAAGAGGGGGTGGGGGTGATAGCTGCCTATCCAGGCTGGGAAGGGGTCTTTGTCCAACAAGTGGTGTCCAGAGCGGGGTCACTGGCAGGGCCTCTGGGTGCAAAGGTGGTGTGGTGCTGGTCCAGATGGAGAGGGCATCTCGAAGAGTTAGTCTTCACTACCCCTTTTTATGGGTCAGACTACCTCTAATCTCCTATGGGGAGGGCCTGTCCAGGCAATGTCAGTCCTGTTCCAGAGGGCTCCAGGTGTTCTTACTGAGCATGTGCAGCTTGGCATAATGGTGAGTTGCCTCATCTTTTGTTTCTTGAATGCTGAGGGTGGTTCCAATGGCTGGGTCATTGGTCCAGGTATTGGTTTTGATGGTTTGGTCATTCAGAGGGAGCTATTTTTAGACCTACTGCCATTGTCTCTCAAGCACCCTCGTTCATCCCCATTCATCCAGGAATCAATTTACATAGGAGGGGTAGGTATGAGTCATAGGTTACAACATCAGGGGACACAAGATGGAAACTTGACATGACCTATGCTAATTTACATATGTAGGCCTAAATCATATAGTATCAGTAGAACAATAATATAGAACATTAAAAATCAATATAAACATAATAATTATACAATATAAAGGAGAAAAAACAAAACAAATACAACTTGCTACCAAAATAAAATGCTGAAGTTTATCCTATGTCTTAGCTCACTTATACTTATCTATAGAAGAGAGAGGGAGGAAAAGGCAGAAATGGTTGGGGAAGGGGAGAGAATACATTTTAAATAAAAAAAAAAAAAAAAAGAAACACTGGGGGTTTTGCTACACTGTCACTACTGCTGTAGTCAGGTCATGGGGCTGCTTCAGTACTACAGGCTCCCTGAAAAACCACCATTCTGGCACCTACTCTAAATGGATGCCCAGGGCTGTTTCCCTGCTCACCACTGGTGATACATAGGGGGTACACGCAGGTGCACGTGCACCCCCTGAGATTGGCAGTCCATGTGGCAGAAAGCCACCTTTGTCTCTCCCCCAAAAACTCTGCCCTGTGATACATTCCTGGTGGAGCGGGGAAACCTGCTCCCTCTGCCTACGTGACTGGCATCGCATATCTGGGAGAGGGACTACATTCCTGGTGGGCTAGAGTCTGCCTGGCAACTAGCGATGTATTTCAAATTGGTTAGCCATCAGTCAACAGGTGCTGACCTCCACTGGACCAGGAAAATGAGGTCACAAGGGCTATATAAGTTAAGGACTGCCCAGGAGGAGGGGGCAGCAGCCATGAGGGAGACCCAGAGACAGAAAAGAGCTGTACCATCTGGAACTTGCTCTTTCTCTCAAAACTCATGATCA
>NW_005842859.1:632576-636723 GCF_000455745.1 Alligator sinensis | reverse complement strand
ACGGACGTAGGTGGGCAGCATGCGGGTGGAGGCCTGGGCGTGCGTCTCATGCCGCAGCCCCCGCTCCATCTCACGCTGCAGCAGGGCCTGAACCTGCCGCCGGGCGTCAGGCGCGAGGCGCAGCGGTTTCAGGAGCTGGTCGACCTCGCGACGCTGGGACCGTAGGCGCACGGCCACTGCGGTTACCACGGCCACCCCCCAGGCACAGCTGCCCTCCTCTGCCAACACCAGGGTGGCCGCGCACTCGGGGGCCAGCTTCTTGGTCGTCTCCTCCAGCGTCTGGAAGAACCTGGGGCGCAGGAAAGCCGCAGGCTGGGCCCAGCTCCGGTGCGGCCCCCCCAGTGTCCTCAGCCCCCTCACGCCTGTGGCATGAGCTGCATGCCCTCCACCAGGCACCAGGACGTGGCTGAACCCACCACCGCTGCCCCCTGCCCACCCACAGCCACAGCCACAGTCCTAGCGAAGCCAGGCCTCACTTGCGCCCCTGGAAGATGTCCCCGTCCACGCCCACGCAGACGTCCAGCTGTGGCAGCTCCCGGTTCTTGCGCATGTGGGTGAGGATGGCGGCCAGGCTGGTGGCACAGAGGCAGGCGGCACGGGTGACCACGGCCAGGCACACCTGCCGCACAGTGAAGCAGTCCGGGTCACTCGGCTGCAGCCCCAGCTTCTGCAGCAGGCACCTGCCGGCGGCCAGCCCGCCCTGGTCCCTGCAGCGGAGAGAGCACGGGGCTCAGGCGGGCACGGGGCATGGGGCATGGGGCACAGGCCCCCTGCTGAGGCCGGGCAGGCTGGCGGGGCGCAGCCCCTACTCACTCCGAGATGCTCAGGACTTCCAGAGCCGTCACCTTGTCCTGGGTGAGCAGCTGCGGGGTGGTGCCGCCGGCGTGCAGAGCCTTGTCTTGCGCCAGCTGCACCAGCAGGAGCCGGGCAATCTCGCCCAGGTACAGGCTGCCGATCATCTTCTCAAACCTGCGGGGCGAAGGGGGGCTGAGGCAGTGGCACCAGCTCAGCGCCTCGCCCACCCGGGCTCTCTGCTTGCTACCCTGCAGGTCCGCTTCCTGGCCCTGCAGACCCCAGGCCGTGCCCAAGGGACATCCGCCCACCCCAGTACCGAGTCCTGACCTGCCCACGGCTCTACCCCCTCCCTCACCCCGCAAGGCCCTGCACCCACCTGTGCTTCCCCTTGTGCATGCTCCCTGCGTCCACTTGTTCATCGTACATGGTCAGGATGTCGGCCAGGACCCCGGTGTCCCCAAAGGTGCCCCACTCCGTGTTCACGCACATCCGCCCCTCGTTGTCGTCCAGGCTCTCCACGCACCACGCCTCCGCCATGAAGCAACTGTTGGTGCCGGCGCCTGCACAGCACAGGGCCAAGCGAGGCAGATGTGATGGCAGCACCGTGCCAGGAGACCCCCCCGCCACTTAACCGCCATGTGCCACCGGCACCACTCACCTACGATGAGGCCGACCTCACAGGGTTTCTTCCCCAAGCTGCAGCCCATCATGGTGGCCACGGTGTCGTTCACCACGACCACGACGTTGATGTCGTGGCGCTGGTGGAGCAGAGCGCACGGTCAGGCAGCGCCCCCGGCCTCCCGTGCCCCGGCTGAGCTCAGCCCCGCTGCCCTGGCCCGGCCCCGGCGCTCCTCACCGCCTGCTTCTGGATGGCCTCTTGCAGCAGCTGCCCCACGTCTCTCCCCACCACGTCGCTGCAGCTGTAGCCCTTGGACCAGGTCTGCAGCACGCTCTGCAGGGACATCAGCATGGGAGAATCGGGGGCTGCAGGGGCCAGCCTGCCTTGGCACCTCCTGCCGTGAGAGCTGGGAAATGCCCCAGCCCATGCAGGGCAGCCGCCAGCCGCCAGCCGCCAGCACGGTGCTCACCTTCTCCAGCCCAGTCTTGAGGCACGGGAAGGGGAAGAAGAAGCCCAGCTGGTGGCTCGTGGCTGGGATGTGGAGATTGTCCAGGAACTGGCACAGGCTCTCCGCCATGAAGTCAAAGAGCTGGCAGGGAAGGATCCAGGCATGGCCCGTCAGCCACGGCTGCTCCACCCTGCCCCATCCCAATGCCAGGGGGTCGCCCCCCACCCCTGCACCCACTTACCTTCTCCCCTTTGCCCTCCGTGAGGTCCCGTGGCACAGCGAAGATCTGATCCTTCAGTTGTGCCCCCTGGTGCCCGCCCCCGCCCAGCTCTGCCCGCAGGACCCGCAGGTCCCGCTCACGCAGCTCCAGCACCAGGAAGCTGCCTCGTTCTGTGGGGAAGGGACCACGGCATCAGAGCCAGCCTGGAAGGTGGCTGCCCCTGCCCTGCTGCCCCCAGGAGCTGGGGCGAGGGGCACAGCCCTGCCCCCGCCTGCAGCAGCCCAGATCCGATGGGCACCGTGCCCCAGTGTCTGGAGAGGGCTGGGGGACGGGGGCCACGACTCACCAGTGCCGTCAGGCGTGGAGCGCACATAGGTGGGCAGCATAGGCACGGCGTGGGCACCTTTCCGGAGGCTCAGCCCAGCCTCCATGGCTGCCAGCATGCGGTGCTGCACGCTGCTCAGCTGCTGCAGGGACAGGCTCAGCGGCTGCAGGACTCGCTGCACCTGGGGGAAGCGCTGGTCAGGCAGGGAGCACAGCTGGGAACCGCCGGGAGCCCCGAAGGGCTGGGGGACGTAGTCGGCAATGTCCCGGGGGTGCCTGGCGGGGCCTGTACTCACCACCTCGGTGACACAGCGGCTCTGGCTCTGTGGGTGCTGGGTGGTGCCAGCGTCACCCACCCACTGGGCAGGGCACGCAGGGCTCCCGGCTTCCTTGTGGGGCTCCTGCGGCACGGGCTCATCCTGGCGCGAGCTCATCGGGCCTGCGGGAGGGAGCGTGGGTGAGCCCTGCGCTGGGGACCTGGGGAGCGGCTCGGGGCCTCTGCCCTGCTGCTGCCAGCCCCGGCTGCGGACAGGGGCCAGGGCCATACGGGCCCCATGGCTCATCGGCTGCAATACTTGCTGTGGCGCAGGCCCCGGCAGTGCTGAGCACCTGGCCCCAGCTGGATGTGACCCCCCGGTTCCTGCCCACACGCACAGGCCAGGACTGGGGGGGCAATTAGGCAGGGGTCCCTACACAGCAATCATCCGGGCGGTGCCAGCAGCACTGCCTGGCAAAGCTGCACTTTCTTGTTGTTTTTTAATTCTGTATGTGGGGCCAAGCCCGCTCCGGAGCCCATCGCCGGATCAGAGCCCGCGCTGCCCGCACCTCTCCTCCCTCCTGGGCTCTTCAGCCTGCGGCTTCAGATCCTCCCGCGTCCCCGGCAGCGTCCCACGTGCGGGCCCCACGCCTGGAGGCGTTGGGGTTTGTTGCCCCCAAGTCTCGCTTGCCCTGAGCCCACAGGCCAAAGGAGCAAGCTGGGGAGAAACCCCATCGCCATAAAGCAGGTGTAGCCAAGATCCTTTTGTTGGGAGGCTGCGGGAGCCGCTCGCAGGGGGCTGCCCGCAGCGCGCCGGACAGGCTCCCACCCTCCGCCCCATAACCATCTTAGCCCTGGGACCCGACCCTGCAGCGACTGCACTTGATCAGAGGGACCAAGAAGTAGAAGCAACACTCTTTCTTTTATTAAATGTATTTGTTTTCCCAGCCAAATCAGATTGCACATCTGTGAGGCAGTCCAGAACCATAAGTGGTCCCACCACCGGCAGACATCCTCCACCCCCACCCGGGGCTGCAGATGTTTCCAAATCCCTTGGCAGGCATCCTACGTGGGGTTTGGATGCCCCTGAATGCTGCCTGCCCTCAGCCATACGGCCCTCGGAGCAAGCCAGGGAGGAGACTCCCATTTCCATAAACTGGGCTTAAAGCTGCTGCACCTCGGTGGGTCCTGACCCAGCCGGAAGAGCAGTTCTCCTGGGGACGCTTTAGGAAAACTGCCTGTGGACACAGATGCACGGTATTTCCCCTGCCAGGTTACGAACAGGCACTGGACTTGATGGTCTGGGCCAAAAGGCTGGGACGCGATCAGATCACATACCCCTGCACGCGCACACACACACCTGAAAGCCCACCCCCCGGACCCTCACACTGAGCAGCCCCACATGGAGAGCAAGAAGAGAAGAATGTGCCCTGGCATCCCAGGCATGTACGGAGCATCCCGCCCGCTCACCCCGCGCAGCTCCCC
>NW_005842859.1:632068-632545 GCF_000455745.1 Alligator sinensis | reverse complement strand
CCCCGCCCCAGGCCACAGCCCTTTCTGGGAAATGGGCTGCAGCTGCAGCTGCTTGGGAAAGAGGAAGCGGCTCTGTTGGGCCAGCCTTGTGCAAACACAGACGTCCTCTTGCACTTCCTCGGTCCTCCATCCTGCACCGCTCTGGGGTTCGCTCCGCTGCAGCCACAGGCTGACGACACGCAGACACCGAGGAGGGCAGGCCCACGCACATGCACGTCCTCGCACACATAGGCACGCATCTGCCACGGGCTGGGTCAGTGCCTAGGTCCGTCGTGCCCAGAGCCAGCACTGCCTAGGGCAGGGTCCTGCCCAGTGCTGCTGCCTATGAAAACCGAGAGGCACACAGCCCGGGGCCGGGGAGGTCTGTGAGGACCTGGACCGAGGCTTGGAAACACTCAGACCCTGAAAACCCCGTGTCGCACAGTTGACAGAGAGCGGAGGCTGAAGGGAGGGTGACTGGGCCTTTTGCCCCCGCTC
>NW_005842859.1:627076-631920 GCF_000455745.1 Alligator sinensis | reverse complement strand
CCAGGACTGTCTGATTTGGAGGCTGTGCCCCTCGCTGCCCCGCTCAGCAGCTCCCGATGCCCCTTTCCCCCCAGCAGCGTCCAAGCCCGTGCGACTGGCTGCGCTCTCAGCTCCCACCGCAGCTGGGAGCCGCTCCACCCCGACTGCCCCTCGGCTGACAAAGGACTTCCTGGTTTCTTTGAAACGTAGTGCTTGTTCGTGCCATTGCGTGACAGCTGCAGGAGCACACGCATGTACAAATGCACACACACCCCCGCACCCGCCTGCTACCAACATCACCCGCTGCCCGTTCCCCATGCCCATACATGGCAGGCTGCACACACACACCCCTACGTGCTTGGTCACGCAGCCGTCCCCCACTGCCCCTTCCCCCCCGTACCCTGCGCTGCCCCACGACCCAGGCCCTGCACATTATTTAACGAGCTCCCTTCCATCCTGAGCGGTTGCATGTGCTGCTCAGACCCAGGACCAGCTGACCCCGATGGGGACGGGGTGCCGCAACCCTTGCTCCCTCCTGGCTCAGCCCCCGCACCAAGGCTGGCACTGGGTGGGGGGGAAGGGGGCACACACGTGTGCAGGCGTGCGACACGCAGTCCCAGGGCGGGGGCCACCCCAGCCAGCACAGCCCAGCAGGGCCCCGCTATTTCCAGGGCAATTTGCATTCGCCTTCAGTTCCAATTAGCACTTGTCGACTCGAGCTCTAATTTTAATTAGCTCAGCAACAACTCTGCCATTAATTAGCCAGCCCCCTTAATGAGCCCTCCCCCTGCTAACGAGCAGACGGGCCTGCTCCCTCTCGGCACCTGGCACGCGACGTGGCAGGGCTCTCGCGGCCGTGTCCATGAAGTGGCCCGGCTCGTGCTGCAGCCAGGGTCTCCCAGGGCCACGGCGGTTCTGGGGAGGGGCTGGGACGGCTCCCCCCAGCGGCAGGTCCGTGGCGCGTGGCCTGCATCCAAGTGATGCCAGGGCAGCTCCTGGCTCCACGCCATGGCCTCGCTGGATGCCAGGTCCAGGGGCAGGCAGCTGGGGCCATGGCGGGCCCCATGCTGAGCCCCTCTAGTGCCGGGTGTTGCATGGGGGCACGGTGCCCTGTTCCTGCCGGCCTCTCTCCCATGAACCTGGCCCCAACCCCACTTCCTCTTCTGTGTCCTTGCTCCCTGGAGCTGCGTGGCTCCCAGCCCTTCCCTGCACCGACACCCTGAGTGCGGAGGGTGGGTCCTGTTTCCCACTCTTGCCCTCCTCCTCGGGGGTCACCCAGGGACAGGCCGGGCTCACGGCACCCATGGGTGGTGCTGGTGGCCATGCCGTGGCTGCGGGTCAGGCTGCATTGCATGGGTTAGCAGGTGCCTGGCACGGCTGGTGCAAGGGAGAAGTCGGAGTGAAGCTGCCCCACGAGCAGCAGCCCCCACGCGGGCAGGGCCCAGCCCGACACCGCTGCCTACCTCACGGCGTGGTCTGCTCCAAGGACACGGGCGACAGGCTGCAGCAGGAGCTTGTGTCTGCTCCGGGGATCCCTGACACTTTGACTCCGAGGCAAAGTGAAAGCGAATCACAAGATGTTTCCTGCCCCTCCCTGCCACCAGGCAGCAAGCCCAGGGCAGGGCAGGCTCCGGGCTATTCCTCCAGGCGCCTCCCCAGTGCCCGAGACTGGGGGCGTTGGCGTGACCCCTGGGCCAGAGCAGGGCTGCGCCCACAGGGCATGCCCTGCATCACGGAGCATGTGGCTGGACCTACCCAAGCCGGGGCCAGGACACCTGGGTCCCCCATGCAGCCCTGCCTGCTCGGTGCCTTGTTGGCCCCACCTGGCCCCGTGCCAGAGAGCCTCAGGTGCCACCACCGCCCGGGGCACCATCTGCCCTGTGAGCTTGCGGGCATCCTACTTACAGGCCCAAGCCCAGAGGCTTGGGGTTCAGCTGCCTGAGCTTTGCTTGCCCTCAGCCAGAAGGCCCTTGGAGCAAGCAAGGGAGGAGACTCCCATTTCCCTAAAGTGAGCTTAAAGCTGCTGCACCTCGGCGGGTCCTGACCCAGCCAGAAGCGCAGTTCTCCCAGGTGCGGATTGGGGGAACTGCCGTCAGGGACACAGGTACACGGTATTTCCCCTGCCGGGTTAGGCAGCCACCGTGCCTGATCTGAGTCTTCAAGAGGCTGGGAGGGGGGGGGAAACGCACTGACTGTGCCAGCGGCCCCTGCCCTTCCCGTCCCTCCACAGCTCATCGCCCCCCACCCAGGCCATGCAGGCGAAGCCCCACACCGCTGTCTCCCAGGCCGAGGGGGCTTTTCAGCTTTTGCTGCCTGGGGCATGGGGCTGCCACCTCCTCCCTGCTGCCCAGGGCACAGACACAGGGCTCCTCCAGCCCTGACACAGGAGCCAGGGACGCGGGGCAGGGTGGGGTCCGGGGCCCCAATGGACAAATGACGCAAACAGCAGGCATGTGGAGCCCTGGCAGGCGGTGCCACCTCTGCAGGACCCAGAGAAGCAGAAGGTGGCAGGGAGCAGCGCTGCGGCTGCGACGGGCATCCCACGGGTGAGGCTCCCAGCATCGGATCCCGTCCCCTGGCATACACCTTTCCCTAAGCACGGCCTGGCGCTCTCCCTCCAGCGCCTGGCTGGGCACAGAGTCGTGACGCTGCCCAAAGGCAGGGTGCAAGGGCCTTGCCTGAGGGACCCATGGGACCTTCCCACCCTCCCGTGCTGCCGGGGCCCTCGCAGACCTGGCAGCGGACACAGCTGCTATCAGGCTTTGCCAGCTGGCGAGCAGCCTGGCTCCATGTGCCCGCAGGCCTGACCCACTGTGGGGCTGGCCCACGGGGTGACGTGCTACGCGAAGCCACCCCACCAGGCAGGGCTGCTCTGTCCCGAGCTGGCCGCAGGGCCAGGGTGGCTGGCGCAGACGTGCCCATGCACCGTGCAGCAGGCTGGGGCCCTTCCCACCCTTGGGGCTTCCCAGCGAGGGCAAAGGGCACCATGGCAGGCAGGTACCACAGTTTCCACGAGCAGCCAGCTGGGTGCTGCTGGGACAGGGCCCCAGCTCCTGGATGCTGGTGCCTCCCCACACCCTCGCTCCCTCCTGCCCATGCAGGCCGCAGGGCGCCACGGCCAGCTCGTAAAAATGTACATAAATATATTTCCATCTCTGCAAGGGGGTGGGGGAGCTGTGGGACACGGAGAGACTGGGCGTTGCGCCCAGCCGTGCCAGCGTACAAAACATATAAAGGGGGCGGAGGGCGGGGGGCCCGAGTCCTTGCGGGAGCGTGGCTCAGAACTTCCTCTTCCTCCGCCGGGCAGCTTTGGTCTGCAGGCGACTGCCCGGCTGAGCGCCCGCCGGCTCCTCCAGGTCCAGCAGGCAGGCCGCGGCCTCACCCAGGGACATGAGGGCCTTGGCCGGGGGATCCCTCAGAGGCGTGTGGGGAGGGCTACACCGGCCACCTGCACTGTTCCCAGCATCATCCTGGGCCCTGGATAGGAGGTGCCTAGGGGAGAAAGCAAGACCCAAATGCAGCACTGCCCGGAAGAGCCCACCCGGCTCAACCCAGAGCCCACAGGCCCCGGCCAAGGGCTGCTGCCACCACCCCGCTGGAGCTGGAGGCAGGGAGCCCCTGGCTGCTCCAGGCTCCTGTGGCAGAAGGGCGTGGGAAGGGCCATGGGGCAGTGATTTCCCCCCCAGCCTGATGGCCCCTGTGCCCCACAGGGACCAGGATGTGGGCCTGGGAGTGGGGAGAGGGGATGCCTGGTTTACGAGAGCTCCCACTGACCTTGGGCTTGCTCCTGCAGACGATGTGACCCCCACGGCAGCACCTGCAATGAGAGCACAAAGCAGAGCCTCAGCCCTGGGGGCACGCTCGGGTGAAGGGGCCTGCCTTGGCATAGGGCTGGGCACGCACTGCCGGGCACTGGGCCACAGCGGGGGGGCTAGGGGCCGAACAGTCCCATTACCTGGCAGCAAGCAAGCAGCCCCTCTGCCATGCGCCAGCTTGCAAGGGGCAGGGGCAGGGGCAGGGGCAGGCCACTCTCTGGTGGGCCACGGGAGGAGACACTGGTGGCATTACACCAGTGTTGGGTCCTTCCAGCATCCCGGAGCGCTCGCACTGCCCTGCCGTCTTGCTTGGGAACTGGACCGACATGGGGGTCCTGCCTCTCTTCAGGACCCAGCTAGGACAGCCCAAGCCAAGGGACACCTGGGGGCACGAGGGGAGGACTGGCCCTGGCTTCCCCCTGCTTTGCAGGGACAAGCGTCTCTGGGACAGCAGCCAGACACGGCACCAGGAACACACCAGTGACTATGAGCCAAAGCAAACAGAGCCAAGGGGTGCGGGCCATGCCTCTACCCAGCCCTCCGCAGGGCAGGCCCCGAGCCCAGGACCCGTCCCTGTCCCTGTCCCCGTCCCGGCCGGGCATTCCCACCTGCAGCCTTGCTCTCGGAGAGCTCCAGCAGGGCAAGGAGGCGGCCCTCGGGCCTGTCATCCTACGGGAAGGAGAGAGCAGAGCGTCATGCTGCTGCCGGACCTCGGTGGCTAAGGAAGGAAGGCCCAGCCGAGGCGGCTGAGAGCAGCTCCCTCACAACAGGTGGGCCCGGGAAGGGGGTCGCAGGGCAGGAAGCCTGGAGCTCTGGGCCGCTCCCACAGGCTCTGACCACAGGTCGGCCATGACCTCCCTGGGGCAGCTTCCTCATGGGGGTTGCAGACTACAACGCCGGCTCCTTCACAAGGCCCTTGGGGGTCCTGGGGGCCGGCGTGCAGCACCATCAGCTGGACCCTTGAGAGGTCCTGCTTTCGCCCATGGGACCTCCATCTAGTCCTGGGGTCAAGGGTGGAGGGTGTGCCCAGGGCACCGATCCTTGCATCCA
>NW_005842859.1:625738-626968 GCF_000455745.1 Alligator sinensis | reverse complement strand
CAGTGTCCCAGGGGCCCAGGATGCCGGGGCAAGGCAACGTCACCATGGCTCACTCCTCTTCAGCCACCCCCAATGTCACAGCCCAACCAGGCCCCGGATGCTCTGCTGCAGCAATCCATGCCCTGCAGCCCCCAGGCCAAGGCTGGGCAGAGGATGGCAGCCCTACTGCTCACACCCTGAGGGCTGGCACCCACGGGCACACCCCTCTGTCCCCAGCTGGTGGGGAGCACTGCTCAGGGAAACCTGTGCTCACCTTGGCGCTTCGCAGCCTCCTGGTGCCTAGCGCTCTCTCCGCAGCCTGGAGGCAGCCGTCCACGTGGCGCTCATACTCCCTGCGCGGCACCAGCGACTTGCACAGGTAGCACTTCTCACTCCTGCTGAGCCCGAGGGAAGAGCAGTGTGTCAGGACTCTGCTGACCGCAGGCCTGAGATGCTGCCCTGCTCCCAAGCTGCCATCAGCACTGCCCACCCGGCACCCACCACCACACTGGAGCAGCTGCTGGCACTCCTTGCAGCTGCAGCGATGGAATGGGATGCTAATGAAGCTGGCTACTCTAACGGACCAGGTTCTCCTTGAACATGAAACACTCTCCCAGGTGGTTGCAACAGGCCCTAGGGCTCTGCTGAAGGAGCTGCACTTTGCCTGCAAGGCAAAGCAAGGGTGTGGAAGCAGACCCCGTCTGAGCAGCAAACCTTCCGCACCGCCCCCAGCTCCACTCGCCAGGCACCACCGCAGCGCAGAGCAGAGCAGAGCAGAGCAGAGCGGGCTCTGGAAGCCGAGGGCTTGTCTACACTGGCACTGAACTCAGACTGGGCAGGTGACAGCCTAAAGGGCCATGGCTCCTCCTGGGCCCCCCCTCCAAGGAGGAGGACAAGGGGCACCCCAGCATGGCTACCCGGCAGCCATCAGGAGCGGGTCAGCCACAGAGCAGTCTGAGCCCAGCAGAGGGGAGCGTGGCTTCCTCCGCCTCGACCCCCCACGCTCACTCTGCCATGCTCTTCTTGCGGTGCCTTTCCAGTCAGTGCCGATTACCCAGATAACGTGTCTAAACAGAAGCTGTCCTCTCTATAATTAGCCTAATTCCATTAGCGATGTTGCCATTCCCTGTTTGCAACAACAAAATTGCTTCCATGGCAGGGATCTCACTGTCAGCTCCTCTCTTCCAAGCTCCGGGTGGGTGGGAGGAGGAGGGGCTGGAGAGGAAGAGATTAAACAAAGCCACGGCTCTT
>NW_005842859.1:620882-625720 GCF_000455745.1 Alligator sinensis | reverse complement strand
AATTAAGACGATCCCTCCAGCTGCCATGTTGTCAGCTCCCCGTCCAGCCTGCTCCTCCTTTCAGGGCTCCTCCCAGATGCTCGTGGGCCTGGCCCAGTTCATACCCAGCAGCCGCTCTCCAGAGCTACCAGAGCAAATGCTGCTGGCCTGCACACAGGCTGGGCTGGAAGCAACCCAACAAAGCTAAGAGCCTGGCAGCCTCTGCTTCCCCCTGCCCCGGCACCAGGAGGCCCAGCTCCATGGCCGGGGTGCCCACACGAGCCGAGGGAAGCTGCCTACCTACTTACTTGCCAGTGTCCCTGGGTGGCGGGATGCCCCGGACCGCTCTGCTCTTGGCTTCTCTCTGCCGCCGCGTGAGCACTGGAATGCAAGCAGAAAGCCTTGCTCAGTGGGTCTCCCCGGGATGGGAGGGGGCGCAGGCTACTGCCATGGACCGCAACCCTAACCCTGCAGCAGACCCCTAGGCACAGACCCTCAAGTCCCGGGGTCAGGGATGCCCCACAAGCTATGCAAGGGAAGCTCCCGGCAGTGCCGGGCAGCTCGGAGACAGGCAGGCGGCACGTGGACGGATGGATCTGCCTGACTCGCATGCTGATGCCTGGCTCCAGTGTGCTGCGCTCCCCGGCACGGCCGAGCAGGCTCTGCAGCCTGACTGCAGGCGGCTGCTGGGTACGTGCGCAGCTCGGCTGCTCCCGCCGCAGTCCTCTCCACACGCTCCCGATGCCAGCGGCGCAGGGCTGCGTTTCAGCTGGGGAAGCCGAGCTCCCTGCTGAGGGGAGAAGAGCTGGCCAGGGCCCAAGGGCACAGGGCAGGACTGCTCTGGGTCTCAGTCAGGCTCCCAGACAACAGCTGCACCCTGCGGCCTGGCACCTCCTCCAGCTGTATGACTGCAACAGGCCGCTCTCCCAGCACGGCACGCGGCTCTGGGGGCCCTCCCTGCCTGCTGGTGCTGGGCTCCGCGGCCTGCCAGCCCTCCCACGGCAGCCATGAGAGCAGCCAGGCCTCTGCGGTGCCTGCTTCTGTCCCTCAGGAAGCAGACAGACTCTGCCCCAGCCACTTTCCACACTCGGGGCCAGGCCTTAAGGTGGCATCTCCTCCCCATCCTGCCCTGGCCCAGCCTCGTGCCACCACAACCCACACAGACTCACTGCTGGTGTCTGAAGCGACAGGGAGAACCACTGGTGAGCTCGTTCACCTTCCAGCACCGCACCCTTGGGATGCCTCCTGCACACACTCAGGTGCTCATGGCTTCTAGTCTCTCACAGCAGCAAGCACAGCTGGCACAGCACACCCCGCTGAGCACAGGGCCAGTGCACCAGCTGCTTGGGGAAGACCCCAGCTGTGCCGTGTGTGGCAGCACAGGGGAGAGCGAGGCCATGCGGCTGAGCACCGCTGCAGCGGAGCTGGGCATGGGGGCCCCAAGCCAGCAGTGGCAAGCCCGGGCCACACAGCTGGAGACAGGGAGGAGCCTTCACCTCTGACCTCCTGGTTTAGGGAGCTGCAACCTTGCAATGTCAGACCCACCCTCCAGCAAACTCTGCTCCTGCTCCATCCTCCCTCTGGCCTCCTCCAGGCTCTGGATCCCCGGGGAGCTGGGACTTCCTGCCTGGCCTGGCGCAAGCTGCTGGCAGGTCCCCTGAGCATGCCTCACAGGGCTGTAGCAAGGGTGACTGGCCCCACACTCATGCTCAGAGGCCTGTGCCACGGGCTGGATGTCACAAGCTCACCGCCTCCCACACCAGACTCATGCATGCTCTTCCAGGCTGCTCCTTCCTGCCCCGCACTGCCTGTCCCCAGCGCCCTGTGCTTGTTCCCATTATGGGAGATTCTTCCCGACTGGACCTCATCAGAAGAGACAGGCCTCCCCCTGCATGTTTTGTTGTGGGGCTGGGAGCTTGTGACAGGATCAGCACTGCTGCTGCAGCCCTGGGTACAGCTAGCTCTGCCGCTTGCACTCGAGCGCAGCCCCTGGCACTTTTCAGCCCCCAGCTGCCAGCGGAGCCTGCTGTGCATGCAGCGGGAGAGCAGGACGCGCTGCTCACCTGTACACAGACACAGCCGGGTATGCACTCATAACCGCCGCAGGCCATGATGTGCACAGAGGGCAGCGGCTTCCCCGCAGTACTCAGCCAGCAACTTGGAGGCCCACAGCTCCAAGAGCTTTGCAGTCCACACGCGCACACACACAAGCAGAGCCAGGCACACGTGCACACGTGTGCCTGCACAGACAGAACCGAGGCCTGGAAGCCCGCGCACAGCAGACCTGGGAGGTCCTCATCAGCATCCTCTCCCGTGACGCCGTTGCAATACATGGCGTGCAGCTCGATCTCCGTGGCAGGGAAGCCCTGGTCGCACAGCGGGCAGGCCACACAGGCAGCCATGGCAAGAGTGCTCTCCGACGCGCCACCCGCATCTTCGTCTCCAGCAGTCTGAGGAAAGGGACAAGAGCTCAGCCCACCAGGCCTCAGTGCTGCAGTGCTCCTCACAACCGTGCAGCACCGGGTGGCCCCACGGCCCTTCCCCAACACTGTGTGCTCCCCTTCCCTGCCCAGCCCCAGCACAATCATCCTCAGGGATCAGCTACCTGGGGAAGCACCACAGGGGGCAAGGTGAGCAGCTGGACCCTAGGGAGCACCACGTCCCAGGGAAATGCAAAGCCTCCCTGCCTGAGGAGCAGAGCATGAAAGGGCCTGCTGGGGACTTCATGAGGCAGTGCCCGAAGGTAGCGCAGAGCTAGCCCAGGACCTCTACCAGGGAGAAGGGAAGCAGGAAGGACAGCCACGATGATAGAGGGGCAGTGAGCAGGCAGGCAGCTCTCAGAGGCTGTATGGTCTAGGGACATGGTTGTCATGGGGGACCTAAACTACCCCCATGACATCTGCTGGAGGAGCAGCCAGCCAAATCCAACCATTCATGTAGGTTCTTAACCTGCACGCAAGACTTCCACCTAATGCAGGAGAGATATGGTCCCACTATGGGGAATGCCTTACTGGACTTGGTGCTGGCTATGGGGAATGACCTGATAGGGGAGCTGCAGATTTGTGGTCAGCCTGGGGACAGTGACCACCAATCAGTCGAATCCACCATACAGCATAGGGCGGGAAAGATAACTAGTAGGGTGGGAGCGCTTGACTTTAGGAAGGCTAACTCCAGTGTGCTCAGAGTCTAGTCAAAGACACACTGCGGGATAGGAGTACTGGCGAGATGGGAGTCCAGGAAGGGTGGTTGTTCCTAAAGGAAGCGATCCTTCGGGCGCAGAGGGAGATGATCCCAGTGCAAGGGAAAGGGTGGGGAAGGGGCCAAAAAACTTCCTTGGCTAAACAGAGAAATCCAGGGGAGCCTAAGGGCAAAAAAAGGAGGTATATAGGTGGTGGAAGGAGGGGGAAGCTCCCAAGGAGGAGTATACCTACTTGGCCTGCACTTGCAGACAGGCAGTTAGAAAGGCCAAAGCAAGTATGGAGCTGAGGCTGGCAATAGAAATTAAAACAACAAAAAGTCTCTTTTTAGGTATGTAGGGAGTAAAAGGAAGGTGCAGGGCAGCATGGGACCCTACTGAGCAAGCACGAGCAATTAGTGACAGACCAGGGGGACAAGGCTGAGCTCTTCAGTGACTTTTTTGCCTCGGTGTTCCTGAACAGGGGTCAAGACAAGTCTCCTAATGGGCTCTTAGATGGGCATCAGAGGGACACCAGCCCACCAGCTGTTGACGCCGACTTGGCGCAGAGTCACTTGGATGGACCGGATGCGTTCAAGTCGGCAGGCCTGGGTGAGCTGCATCCAAGGGCACTGAAGGAATTGGCTAGTGTCATAGCAGAGCCACTGGCACAGCTGTTTGAGCGCTCGTGGCACTTGGGCCAGGTCCCGGAGGACTGGAAAAGGGCCAGCGTGGTCCCTATTTTCGAGAAGGGGAGGAAGAAGGATCCGAGTAATTATAGGCCGGTCAGTCTCACCTCCATCCTTGGAAAAGTCTTTGAAAAAATTCTGAAGGATCATATTTGTGCGAGTCCCCCAGGAAAAATAATGCAGCAGGGCAACCAGCATGGATTCGTAGCACGTAGCTCCTACCTGACTAATCTGGTTTCTTTTTATGACTAGGTCAAAAAACGCTTAGACACCGGAGTAGAGGTGGGGTACTTGGACTTTAGCAAGGCCTTCGATACAGCATCTCATCCCATTCTCATAAATGAATTAAGAGGCTGTGACTTAGATGATTACACGGTCTGTTGGGTGGCAAATTGGCTTAGTGGTCACACCCAGGGAGTGGTAGTAGACGGGTCGGTATTGACCTGGGAGGATGTGGGTGGTGGGGTTGCACAGGATTCGGTCCTTGGACCTGTACTCTTCAATATCTTCATTAGTGACTTGGATGCAGGTGTGACGTGTACTCTGTCCAAGTTTGCGGACAATACTAAATTGTGGGGTGAAGTGCACACCCCAAAAGGTAGAGAACGACTGCAGGCAGACCTGGCCAGGTTGGATAAGTGGGCAGAACACAACAGGATGCAGTGCAACAAGGTCAAATGCAGAGTGGTGCATCTAGGGCGCAAAAATATCCAGCACACCTCCTCCCTGGGAACTGACCCTCTCAGCAGCACAGCAGTGGAAAGGGATCTCGTTGTCATAGTGGATCCAAGATGAGCATGAGTCGTCAGTGTGATGAAATCATCAGCAAAGCTAACTGCACTTTATCGTGCATCAGCGGATGCATGACAAACAGATCCAAGGTGATCCTCCCCCCCTGTGCGACACTGGTCAGTCCGCAGTTGAAGTACTGAGTCCAGTTTTGGGTGCCGCACTTCAAGAAGGATGTGGATAACCTTGAAAGGGTCCAGAGGAGG
>NW_005842859.1:599540-620276 GCF_000455745.1 Alligator sinensis | reverse complement strand
AGGGCAGGGGGTCAGACTCAATGATCTGTTGAGGTCCCTTCTGACCCAAACATCCATGAATCTATGAACATGACGGGAGCTGTTGCTGTTGGAGGCTACCAGTCCACTCTGCTGGCACATGGTGGCTAAAACACGCTGGCCCTCAGCCACGCTCCCAGGCACCTACACTGCTGTGACCCAGACTGTGCCTACATGCTTTGAGGTCCCGGTGAGGCAGCAGGCCGGCCAAGCCAAGGGAGGGGTCTGCCCTGGGCAGCCTGCCGGGAGCATCTCTCCTTGCACGTGTGGAGGAAGAGCATTTCTCCTGTGCCATTAGCAGCAACATTTAAACATGAAATAGCTAGAGGGAGCCCATGGGGAGACACAACCCAGTGAGATGGCGTCTGCAAGGATCCTTGTGACACAAGGAGCCTCGTGACAGTGCCCATCTGGGAGGCTGTGACTGGGGTCAGCCGGGCACACAGCTATGGCAGAGATCTGGTCTATGACGGTGCCTGTCGTGGGGGCTGATCGGAGCCTCAGGAGGGAAACCCTGCATGCCTTGCTTGCCTGCAGCCAGGGGCTGGGTCAGCTCATGGCAATGTGGCTTCTGGGCTGAAGTCTGTGGGCTCAGGCTTTGAGTGGGGTCTGCTTGGGCCAGCCAGGCCGTTCGTAGCCTTACCCTGACCGCCACACAAGGAATATGCATCCTGCCAGCCGGACCAGAGCCTGCTGCCCGCAGTGGCTCAGCACAGCCTTCCCTCAGGGTGTAACCACATCAGCCTGCAAGGCTCTGGCATTCAGCTCCTACCCAGGCACCTAAGACCCTGCAAGCACTGTCTGCAAATCTCAGGGGCTGAGTTTAGGGCCCCCAACTCCTGCTGCCCCAGCGCAACACGCCTGAGCAGCCATGATGGCAGTGCTCCATGCAGAATAACGGCTACAGCTCCCTGCTGCAGTGGCTAATTGACTGTGCAGGGCTGGCAGGCACCTGCAGCAGGAAGGCACGGAGCAGAACTAGCTTCGTTAGGGGGCCCATGACAACGAGACGCTGCAGCTCCCGGTGCCCTGCATGAGCTGCCCGGCCGCGTTCTCACAAATGAAGCTTTTGTCAAGCACCTGCGAGGCCCTGGCCCACATGTCCCTGCCCATGTGGTGCTTGCTCCCCGGATACAGCTGTAAATGAACACCCCAAGGAGCCATTCCGGGATCAGGAAGCACATTCAGATGTCGTTATTGTGACAGCAGCTGGGCATTGCAGTACCAGTGTGGCAATCCAGACATGGCAACATAGGCAGCCGCTCTTATTGCACGCCAGGGAGGAAGCAGACCTGGCTCCATGTTTGCATTGCTCTGCTCAAGGCCATGGCTGCTGCAGGCACTCAGGCTCTGCTTGTTCTCCCCTGGCCCTTGCTCTAAAAGTGCCAGATTGAAGCACTGCCAACAAGCAGCCTAGCCCAGCCCCACTCACTGCTCCTCCTGCCCTCCATGACAGCTAGACTGAGCCCAGTCCAGCAGATACCAGCCCAGAAAGGTCAGCCCCAGGCAGGGCTCACCCCAAGGTGCTGACCAGCAGTGGCACTTGCCCATCGGCCCTGAGCAGCAGAGTGATCAGGCTCAGTAGCAGCCCCTGTGGTAGGTGCAGGCCCACACAGTCCTAGAAACCGTGGCTGTGAGGGGTCTGGGAGCATCATAACCTGGGACTAATTAGGCAGTGGGCTGGTCAGAGGCCCAGCCCTCCCCTGGAGACACGCAGGAATGAGGGGACACCTAGCTCACCCATCTCGCGGGGCTCTCACCTGCCCAGGTGCATCTCTGCTGGCTGAACACAGCTCCTTGCTCACTGGCTCGATCGCTTCAGAGGGACTTGGCTGGGTCTCTGCAACGGAAGCCCCGTCAGTGCGGGCTGGCAGCCCCCAGCTAGCACCCTGTTCGCCAGGGGAGCTCGGCACGTTTGCTTCACAGTGTTTTCACAGCTTCTACACGTTCGAGACTTTCCATGAACGTGAGCAGACGTGTCCCAGCTGCCGAGCAGGGGAGAGGTTAAAAGTCACGGCATGGGGGCGAGGACAGGGCCCGCGCAGCCCGGAGAATGAGAGCAAGAGAGTGCCGGGTGGGGCAGAGTGCTGCAGCCCCAGCGTGAGGCTCCTCATCCTCCACCCCACGCTCCCAGCTCTGCAGCAGGGCTGTCAGGTGCGTGACCCAAGAACCCACATGGGCCTTGGTGCCTAATGAGGAGGGAACAAACTGACCACCCGCAGCTAGCGGTGATGGGGCTTAGCAGGACAGAAACCCTGTTTTGCTCAGCAAATAGGCACTGAACCCAGAGGAGTGAACCCTCAACATCCTGAGGAGGGGCAGAGGTCTCCCAGACCCAGCAGTACAGGCTTGTCCTGGAGCATGGGCTGGGTCCTGCACGGAACAGAGCTCAGGAGGCGTCATGATGGCTCTTACCAGGGCACACGGTGATCTCTTCTGCAGCAGGGCTTTCGGTGGCAATGTCTGGGCTCCGTTTACTGCCGAGGGGAGTCAAAGCCGAAATGCTGTCAAAACACAAATGCCCCTGTGAATCTCGGGCCAAATCAGCACCACGGTGTGAACCTGCCTGGCCCACCCAGGCCACAGAGACAGACTCACGTCTCCAGGCAGTGGCTCTCCACCACCCAGAAGGGTCATGAGAAGAGAGACAGACCGAGTGGAAACACCAAGCCCAGAAAAGCACTGAGAGGCGCTCGCTTTCCACCAAGCCCTTGATGGAGGGCTCCAAAGAGCCAGTGTCATGCAACAGAAGGGAGGGAGGCCTTTGATCCCACTGTGTGCAGTGGCAGCTTCCGCCCTGCGTCAGGGAGCTCTGAGCAGGAGATGAGACAGAGATGTGTGCAATACTCCAGCTCCTCTTCCCTCCATCACTCATCGTCCTTTCATCACTGCCCACGGCTTTCTCTAGCAGCAGGGACACGATGCAGCACAAAGCTTCCCCGCAGCAGTCCTGCCACACGGCATCTAAACTGCACACAGCTCCTCTGCTTTGACTTCCTGTCTCCCTGCAGAGCGCCGCGCCTTTGTGAGGCAGGAGGGCACTGCCGGACATGTCTGCACCCACGCCGGAGCCTGCCACACTCTACCTGGCTCCTGGATTAGTTTGATCCAAGTATGCAAGAGCATGCTTGAAAAGCACGAATCCCCACACAGGCAAACATGAGATGTATTCAACTTCAGCGCAGGCCTCTGAGAGAAGGGAGCAGCCACCGCTGATTTATGATAAATACCTGCAGTCTGATATGAACCCCAAAGCGGCGACTCTCTCTAAACAAGCCATCTCTACGCGCTTGTTGGGAGTCCGCGCGGAGCAGGGGGACTTTCTTCAAAAGGCCTCGCCCAAAACAACCTGCTCTGACATTTATAAAACAAGTTCAGCAATTTGAAGTCAAACCTCTTTGCCGGCTGCACCAACTGCCTTCCAGGCATGATCGCTGATCACACTCGCAGCCCGCCGGGGGCTGCACACAGCACGACCGAGGGAGCGGCCTGGCCCTGGAAGGCAGAGCCCCCTCCAACGCAGCCCAGAACAACGCTGCCTCAGGACCTGCCTCTGACGAACCCCGACCGAGTAGGGAGTGCCCAGGCATCGCCCCCAGATTGAGCTGGTGAACTGCCAGGAGCCAGTTAGCCACAATTAATGTGCACAGAACTGCGGAGGCTGCGGCCACCTTCATCTTGCTGCAGCGGTGGAACTGGAGGTCACAATGGCGAATTTCCGTCCTGATAAGGAAAGCATTTGCCTCCACCGCCGAGCTCCTGCAGAAGGCCTGACACCCAGTATTAAGGATTAACGCCCCCCCGGGACCAATGGACAGGCCATCAGGAGGCCGCATGCTGGGCTCAGCTTATAGGTGTGTCCCCAACCCTGCTGGTAGCACTCCGTGGCTAGAGCCTGACGCAGGAGGCGTCCTGGCCCCCCACAGTGCTACCAGGAGGCAAGAGGTCCCTGCTCCTCCGCGTGCAACCCAAGCCTCCTGGCTGCAGAGGGGCACGGAACAGCATTTTGAGGCGATCACACTCTAGGCGGGCCCTGCCCCAAGCAGTAACCACGTGGCACAGATCTGTCTGGAGTGAGCCTTACAGGGGAATCTCCCACCCCAGGCCCTGATGGCCCCAAGTGACCGGGTCCTGATAATTTCACACTGCTGCTGCCCGAGAAAAGCCGGCCCAAGAGAGGCCAGCATTCCCCCCAGTCACCCCTGAGGGTTTGCTTTGCTTGCAATGCCTCTGAGCCCTCCAGGGAGGCTTTGGGAGCAATCGCTAGTGTCCGCACCCGAACTGCCCCCCACCAAAGACTGGGGCAGGGGCAAGTCTGAGGAGACACTTGTTCCTCATCCTGCCCTCGCTAGCCTCTGACTGGACTCTTGGAGAGCTTCGCTCTGCCTGTGGCATACAAGAGGCGCCACCTCCAGCATGGCAAACTGCCATTAACTCTTCAGACCCATGACGCCCCCCAACACACATGTACACACACTTAGCGTACATGTATGTTTGTAACAGAGTAGTCCACTGGGCAGTGTATGTGCCACTGCTCTGGGGCAGGGCTGTAAATCACCCTTATCTCACTACCCCTTCCAGTCCTGCTGCTCAGCCCAGCCCAGCTCAGACCGCAGGCTCCACAGTTACAAATCACACTAGCGGGCTACACCCTGCTGCCAGGCGCGTGCACGTTCCGGGGGGCTCCGCAGTAAGAGATGCCTTCTCCCCTAGCATCTCTGCCTCTCCCACTCAAGGGCCCCATGCCACAAGCCTCCCACGGTGCATAGCAGCAGTGACTGCAGGCAGCCTCTAGCACTCTCCGAGCCTCTTGGTGAGGCTGCGTGGAGGGAATCCAGGCCACCAGAGCAGAGCTGTGCACTCAGGCCCTGTGCTCCCAAATGGCTGCGCTCACCTCTGCGTGATCTGCATGGGCTCACCGTCTTCAGGGGCGTCTTCTGCAGGCAGCACCTGGGAGGCCTGCAAAGGGAGAAGCGCTGGATGTAAATGTGAGAACTGGACTTGGAGCTGCAGCAGGCACAAGGGACCTCAGGCTGGCAAGTGCAGACCCATGGCTGCGGGTGCCAGGGCAACCACTGCTCTGTTTCCCAGGTCTCCCGGGCAGGCCATCGACTAGCCCCTGGGCTCCCCCAGCCCCTCCCTACTCCAGGGGAGACACCTGCTTGTCTCCAGCCCTCACTTGCTCCTGACCAGCGTGTCCTGCTTGTGCCCACCCTGCCCAGGCCTCTGCACTGCTTTCCTTTCCCTTCACACCCTCCTGTTTCATAACAATCCAAGCCCAGGCCCCGGTCAGCCCCACTGGTACCTGCCCCAGGCAGATGCTCCCCTCTCCACACCACCTGCTCGTCCTTTTCTGCTCCACCACCCTGGCACCACCCCTGCTTCCCAGCTTAACCAGTGCTCCCCCATGGTGCCAGATCAGACTTGGCTGCAGCCCAGCAAGAAAAGACCTGCTCCTTCCCTGCGTGAACCAGCCGAGTTCCCAAAAGGCCGTCAGTCTGTCAGAAACCCTTACCACACCACTATCCGTTCACCTCATCTTCTCCCTTCAGACCATGCCCTGAAGCTAGACATGCTACAGAGGCCAGGTGAATGGGCCGGCCCTTACCGACACAGGTGAATGTCGTTTCCTTAGATTTTAGGAAGGCCTTCAATACCCTACCTCATCCCATTCACATAAATAAATTAAGAGGCTGTGACTTAGATGCTTACACAGTCTGGTGAGTGGCAAATTGGCTTGGGGGTCACACCCAGAGGGTGGTGGTGGATGGATTGGTATTGGCCCAGCGGGGTGGAAGGATGTGGGTAGTGGGGTCCCGCAGGGCCCAGTCCTTGGACCTGTACCCTTCAATGTCTTCATCAGCGGCTTGGATGTGGGTGTGAAGTGTACTCTGTCCAAGTTTGCGGAGGATACTAAATTGTGGGGTGACATGGACACCCCAAAGGGTAGAGAACGATTGCAGGCAGACCTGGACAGGTTGGATAAGTGGGCAGAAAACAATAGGATGCCGTACAACAAGGACAAGTGCAGAGTACTGCATCTAGGGCGTAAAAATATCCAGCACACCTACTGGCTGGAGAATGACCCTCTCAGCAGCAAAGCAGTGGAAAGGGATCTTGGAGTCATGGTGGATCCAAGATGAACATGAGTCATCAGTGTGATGAAATCATCAGCAAAGCTAACTGCATGACAGATAGATCCAAGGAGGTGATACTTCCCCTCTATGCGGCATCTGTCAGATCACAGTTGGAGTACTGTGTCCAGTTTTGGGCGCCGTACTTTAAGAAGGATGTGGATACCCTTGAGAGGGTCCAGAGGCCACTAGTATGGTTAAGGGTTTGCAGGGCAAGTCCTACGAGGAGAGACTGCGGGACCTGGACCTCTTTAGCTTCTGCAAGAGAAGGCTGAGAGGTGATCTTGTAGCGGTCTACAAATTCATTAAGGGGACGCAGCAAGGAACCGGAGGAAAAACAAGGACCAGCGGTCATAAACTCCTACAAGACCATTTTAGGCTGGACATAAGAAAACATTTCTTTACAGTCCGAGACACCGAGACCTGGAATAGACTCCCTCCAGATGTGGTGCAGGCACCTACTCTGCACTCATTCAAGAAACATTTGGATGCTTATCTTGCTGGGATCCTTTGACCCTAGCTGACTCCTGCCCCCGGGGCAGGGGGCTGGTCTTGATGATCTTGGAGGTCCCTTCCAGCCCTAACGTCTATGAAATCTATGTTCTGTTCACCAGGGCACCTCTTGGGGTAACAAGAAGCAATGGTCACAAACTGACAGAGAGCAGATTTAGGCTAGATATCAGGAAAAACGTCTCGACAGTAAGGGTGGCCAAAACTTGCAATGGGCTTCCAAGGGGGGTGGTGCTCTCCCCTACCTTGGGGGTCTTTAAGAGAAGGCTGGATAGGCACCTGGCTGGGTCAGCTGACCCCAGCACTTTTTCCTGCCCAGGGCAGGGGGTCGTACTCGATGATCTGTAGAGGTCCCTTCCAACCCTAGCATCTATGAATCTATGACACCACAGCGCTGGCTCCCCGCCGGTCACACAGCCCATGCCCAGCCGAGATACACGGTACAGGTACCTGCAACCAGCCAGTAACCTTGCGGGCCAGCTCTTTCTGAATCTGCAGTGAAGGCCTCCACTCCCACCCTGCAAGGGGCTCTCTGAGCTTTGCTTCTGCCTTCATTCCCACACCTTCATGCACAGCACAGCTGCCCTGCCTTTGCCCTGGGCTTATCATCCTCCATGAAAACCAAGACACAGATTCCACCCAGTCCTTGCCCACCTGTCACCCTCACCCGCCCCCTGCACGAGCCCCCACCTGTCCTTGCTTCCCCTCAAGGTGCAATGCAGCTTCACTTCTCGTGCCGTCCCCATGCATCTGATGGCGGAGGCCTGGGGCTATGCTGACCAAGCCAGGACCCACTGCAGACTATTCCTAAAATCTGTGCTGAGCTGGCGAGTTGTTCGGCAGAGGTCACAGCCCTGCCCTAGAAGCCCGGGCTCCTTGCTTGGGCTACAAGTGCCAGGGAGTTTCTGAAGCTTTGATTTCCAGACCTTGCCGCAGCCAAACTCCCACTTGCCTCAGTCCGGCTGACTTGGCAGACCATGTCCCTCAATGACCAGCACCTGCTTCTTTGAAAGCGAGGCCTTTGCTGCACAACTGCCCCCTTCCCCCTCTGTTGAACCTCCCCTGGACCAGCTTGCAACCATCGCTGAGATCCTTTTCCCCACCCAGAGCTCTCCAGTATCCTTGCTACCTCCCAAGTGGAGTCTAAAATAGCAGCACCTCTCCTCGGTTCCATGACAAGCTGGTGAAGAAATCTGCTGGCTAGCACGCCCAGGAATATCTGGGCGCTACTATTATTAGTAGCGCTTGTTCTCTTAGCTATTTCTGGGCGTTAGTCTCCCACAATGACAACTCCCAGGAGTTTTTGTCCCTCTGACAATGTTTTGGGTCTCTCTGCACATCTGAGGCTGACCCAGGGCCAGAGCTGAGTGCCTGTGGCCTGGCAAAATTTCATCACCTTCCCCACAGTCACTGTGCCAGGAGCAGGGTCTGTGTTCTCCCTCCCAGTCCCGATCCCTCTCTAGCCCCTTGTGTCTGCAGCACACAGCCCTACCCCAATCTCACTCTCTCGATCTCTCCAGAACTCAGGTCCTGTCATGCAGCTGCTCCCATCAGCAATGCAGTTCCCACTACCCCAAACACCTACCTCCCTGCAGCGTGCCAGACAATCTAGTTCAGGGCACCAACTCATCACCCACTGGGGTGGACTGGCTCTTCCATGCCATGTTCCCACTGCTCAATGCTGCATGAACCACCCAGAGGTGAACTAACAGCTGCTTGCTGCCCAGAGCCGGGCATGGCAGATATCCCAAGAGCCTGTGCTTGCTGGCTGTGGACAGGCAGTCAGGAATCTCAGTGTCACGAACACCCACGGGATGCCCTGACCCATCCCCGCAGCAAGGCTGGCACTGCCTGTTCCACTACCACAGAGCTCATGGAAGGGATGAGGGAACCCAGCAGCCTTGGTCACCTCTGCCAGCCCTGCAGAGCAGTGGCCAGGGGGACACCTCCTGGCTGTCCCTGTGCCAGCTGGCTTGGCCTGATGCTTCCTTCTGCTGCTGGGACTGGACTGGCTCCACCCTGGCGGTAGCAGTGGGCTCCCGTGGGCAGCAAGGTGCTGGCAGCTGTCTGCGTAGGTTCGCTCAGCGCCCTGGCATGGGCTGCAGAAGGGCTGGGCCATTACTTCTGCCAGAGAAGCAACGCCACTGGTGTGGCAGGGGAAAGCCTGGCAGAGAAGGAGCATAAAAGAGCACAGAAAAGATCCAGGTGAGCTGTAAAGGGGCCGAACCACCCACAAGTCACCTCCCCCGGCCCCAGCATGAGGCAGCACAAAGGGAGATGGAGCAAGGGGCTGCTGCTCCCCAGTGAGGAAGGGCAATGATTGGAAAGTGTGAGCCATGCACCCTGTGCGGCTGATTCTCTGCAGCAGACAGGCCCCGGGGGTCTTGGCTGGGGACTGCGGGATGGGAGGTTATAAACAACTTCCAGATTTCCCCTGCATTTAACATCAGAAGGGCCTGGCCTGTCCTGTCTTTGCCAGGACCCACGTGGCAAGCTCACAGGTGTCAGAGCGGTGTGCGAACACCTGGGCCAAACCTCCCACTTCTCCCTTGACCGCTGGAAGCTGCAGCTTCCAGCCTTTCGGCTCCCCCCGCCCACCTGCTCTCCAGTCACCAGCATCTTGCAAGGCAAACAAAACACCCCTCTCTACTGGAGAAGAGGACGAGAAGCAAAAGGCTCGTGGCCCCAGCCGCTGACGCTGGGCAGCGCTCAGGCCAGGGCTGAGCCCGAGGCAGTCCTGGAAGGCAGCTCACAGCCCCACATGCTGGCTCGGCGCAGAATGTGCCAACGCGCCGCAGGTCGCCGGTACGAGGCAGAACATAAATATCAGCAAACAAGTTAAGTATCTCTCTAACACCCGGTAAATGATCAAATACCCTCGCAAACAGGAACAACAGCGCGGAGCCTCCAGTCAGAGAGAAGATAAAGTTACACGCGGATCCGGGAACGGAGTCATGATGACAAATGAGGGTTGGAAAAGGCTGACACGCACCTAAAATACAGCAGTAATAAATACTTCATCTGCCTGGCAATCTGCTGAGCGGAGCAGTGACAAAGCTGCCTCCCGCACCAGCTGCAGCCCCACGGAGGCGAACGCTGACACCTAGCGTCCAGCGGGCTCAGCACCGACACGAGCCCTGAGCCAGGGCAGTGGCTGCCTCTGGAGAACCACTTTGGGCGCTGCCGTGGCTAAACCACGACTGAGGAAAGCAAGTGCAGCTGCCAAGAGGCACCTGATGCAGCAGCCCAGGCTGCCAACTGGCTCTCTACTGCCACGGCCAATGCCAGCCCCCCAGGCAGGCCCCTGTCCCCACCTCCAATGCGTGGGGCACCATGCCCAACCCACCTCGGACACACAAGGCCTCGGTCTTGCGGTTCTCTCGAGGGGCAGGAAGCTAAGACACAGAGCGGGATGCTGGACAATAGCTAGGGGCTGCGGGGCACTGGGCAGCGGCTGAGCCATCTCTCTCATAGTCCCCCCACATTCAGAACCAGCCCTGACGCGGGACCCCAGAAAGGGGCTGGACCGGCCCGAGGCAGAGCATTCCCTCCACCCATGGTTACCTGGCAGTAGCTAGTGGTAGGCTCCTCCTCGGACGCTGAACTCTTCCCGTCTGGGCTCCACGCTGGATTCTCGCCAGGCCCATGGGCTGGGGAGGGCAGAAGCCAGGCGCCAGCCCTGGGCTCAGTCCTCCCTTCCACATCCCCATCTTCTGCCTCCTCGACCCCATTCTCCCTGGCAACTCCCTCCGCTTTCCCTGGGGCAGGTGGGCTGGAGGGGGCAGACCCAGGGACCACAGGCTCGCCAAACTCCTTCTTGTGCAGGAGCCGGCGCTGGGCCTGCTTCAGGCTCTTCTGGTATACTTCCAGCTGGCACAGGATGACCTGCGTGTACTGGTTGGGGTCAGCTCCCTTGGGGCAGAATGGGATCCCCCAGTAATAGTGCACAGTGTCCTTGCCCTCCTCCAGCTGGCACGCCTTGCCCGCCCGGCCATGCGTGCCCACCTGGCTGGACACCTCGCTCTGCTCCCCTGTCTCAGTGGGCACCGACGCTTCCCTGCTGTCCCCAAGCCGCTGGGAACAAGGGGCACTGCCTGCTCCCTGGCTCCTCCTGGGGCGGCCATGCTGGGCACAGGTCCTGCTCCTCTGAGCCCCAGACCCCCCAGCGTCAGGAGGAGGTGCATCCTGATCCCTCTCAGTGGCTTTCCCTGGGCTGCACGAAGCTGGGAACAGTCTCCGAGGCGTCAGCCGCCAGGTGCCTGGAGTGAAGCTGGCAAAGGTGGGGCTCAGACGCTGGTTGGGGGAGCTGGGTGCCGCGCTGCTGGTGTTGCTGCCTGCCAGTGAGGCAGGCTGCTCGTCTGCCCTCAGGGAAGCCTGGCTCTTCCCTGGGGAGACAACAATGCTGGACGTTATCGAGCTCTCCACGATCTCCTGGCTTAGCCTCGTCAGCAAGACTAGGGGGCTTCTGGTAATGCCTGCGGGTTTGCTCCCATCCGTGCGCAGGCTCCGTGAAGAGGAGCAGGGCTCAGCAGAAGGGGAGCCAGGGGACGATGGCAAAGCACCTGCAGACTCTGTGTCGCCCTGCGGTGAAGCGTCACGTGGCGGTGTGCCCGCTGCAGGTGTGGGCAGGGCAGTGGCCTCCACAGGTGGGGATGATGGCTGGCAGCTCTGCAAAACAAAAGACTGGGATTCTAGAGGCACGTTTGTCTGGAGCGGAAAGTCCCCAACCAGGACGCTGGCAGGGGATGCTTTGCCACCCCGGGGGGACCTAGAACAGGGTGCAAAGCAGGCCCCAATTCTGGGATCCCACCCTAGACAGAGCATGACGGGCTGCAGGCCTCTGCAATCACTGTTTCTGGGCATGCTGTGCGTGTTGAAGCCCCCGCAGGAGCGCCACTCCTCAAGCACCCTTGTCAGCCTCTCCAGAGAAGCACACTTACATGAAGGCTCTCAGCGATGGCCTTCCTCAAGAGCTCCTCCTCTTCCTCCTCCTGGCAGTTCACTTGCCTGGCTTCCTGCTCGCTCATCCTGAGGGCCAGAGCAAACTGTTCCTCTTCAGTCATCTCTAGAGAGACAAGAAAGCAAAGCAGCAGAGATGGCATGAGGCCTGCCTGCGAGAGCACCTGGGCCACCCCTTTCTTGGACCAGCACCAGCCCACAGCAGATGGCCAAACCCGCTTCCAGGGCCAGAGCAGCTGGTCCCAGATGCAAACCAGCCCCTCTGTGCCTGGCTGCTCCCGGATCCTAAGTTGAGCTTGGCAAGGGCTTCCAGAGCGATGCTGGCTCAAGCTCCTAGAATAAACAGCCTCATGGCCGCATCGAATAACCCAGACCATGGTCTGAGCATCAGGGCAAGCCCTAGAGGCTCACATCACCCGCTGGATGGTTCCATGAGGAGCCAACCCTGCCCCGCTCGTGTCTCTGCTTGGAGGCACCACAGCGCTATTTGTGTGCAGGTGATGGGTTTACCGGACAGGCTAGAGGCCAGGGCTGGCCCTTTCTGCACCAGAGCTGCTCCCCTGGACAACACCAATTTGTTGCTTTATTTAGACCCTGCCCCAAGACTTGCCCCTCTGCTCGGGGTCAGACCAATCACCATATCTGGTCGGAAAGGAATTTTACCCCCTGGTCAGACTGGTAAGGACTGGGGGAGGGTTGGTCTCCCTCTGTAGCGGGGGCATGGCCTCAACCTGGGATCTGTGGAGTACATTAACAACCTTTTAGAGCAGCAGGATGTTGGCTGCCATGGGCCCCCTGCTTTCCCAGGGCAGGTTCAGCTGTTATGTCTTGTGTTGCATCAGTAGTTTTACTACAATGTTAGACTATGGGACGGTTTGGAGAGGGCTGATCCTGCCTCAGGCAGGGGCTGGACTGGATGTGACCTGTGGAGGTCCCTTCCAGCCCCACTGCTCTAGGATTCGATCATGCCCAAGAGGTGCTGTGCATGGAGAGCAGGCAGTACTGAGACATCACTCAGCAGGGTGCTTAGGACCTAAAGCGTATTCCCAGGCCTGCAGCTCAAAGCAGTGTCCTTCAAATGAGTGCCCAAGCCCAAGGACAGGTTGTGGGCACAAGGACCAGCTAAGCAGGTGACTCCCTTCCACTGGCCCGATCGCAGCCCCGGGTTTCCTGTGTGCCCTGTGCCAGCAGCTCACTTTCTCCTTGCATATTTTTCTTGAGAACTTAAACGAGCAGAAGAAAGAGAACCAGGGCGGGGGCAGAGGGGAAGCAGCTGTAGTGAGCTGGGAGCCCCAGGGAAATCCTTTGTCCTTGGACAAAGTCGCGCTGAAATGTTACTGCTGGAAGGGACCCGGCAAAGAGAATTCTTCTTCCACACAAATGCCCTGCAGCTCCCAGCGCATCAGAGAAGGCTCCAACCCAAAGAGCTGTCACCACCCTCAGCTCTTGCACAGCCCCTTTCTTCTTCAGAGCATTTGATACGCGCCAGCTGATCAATTCCCCTCCTACTTCTTCACATCAGGCCGGACCCGGGCTCCAGCATGCAAGCGTTCGTGCACACAAGTACACACAGCCATGGGAGCTGTCCCCAAAGGACTCAGCAGGGCTACCAGAAGCTTAACGTCCGGCAGGCGCACGGTGTTTGTGAGCCCGAGCACCTGACAGCTGCTGAGCTGAATGTGAGGCACGTTTTCTCAGTAAATTGCTCTTGGAGCTTTTGTCTTCTTTTCCCTACCCAGCATCAGGATTTCTCCACGGGAGAGAGCAAACATGCTAGACAAGTAGTGCCGCTGGCAAACAACCAGAGCACAAGCCGACTGCTTACTGCACTCCCCAAACACGCAGGTGCTTTGTGGATGTGAGAAGTCTTGGGCCAGGGCCGCTTGGAAACAGGGAGGGCCGGCGAGTGGAAGAGGTGAAGTGACCTCTGCTGCTGAGGCCCGACCTGCCGATCTCCCACCAGCCGGTGCCCCTCCACGCTGCACACCAGACTGTTTCAGACGCTGTGTGCAGACATGCACAATTTATGTAAGCTCAGTGCTGATCACACCAGTCATAATTGAGAGTGATTAGAAATTCTAAGTACTGTGTTAGCCCCTGGTAGATGTGTGCAAACAACCGGGTGGAGAACTCGCAGGCACTGGCACAAGAGGTGAGCTGCGCTTCCTGGATGCTTCCAACAGGGAGCCTGGTTTTCTGGGAATCGGGTACTGCCCATCAGGCCTGCTAGGGCACGGGAGCCACTGTCCCAATCCTCCCTGTGCACATGCTGCTGAGGCCCAATGCCCACCCCCCCACACGCTCCTTGCACTGAGACCACTGAGGACAGGACCATTGCAACACAGCATGAAATCCAACCACGCCCAAGTACAGGGACCCATCGAGGCAGGGAGACTGTTTTTAAGATGCGGCAGCCCTAAACAAATTAAACCATTTCAGAGCCTTTTAAATGCTAATGCAGCAATTGACAAAGCGATTTAAGCTTGGTTTTGACATTTACAAAGTGAATACAATGCAGAACCCACCCGTTCCGGGTCTAACACTTCTTAATGAGAGATTAACTCCCAAATAATGGGAATCTGGGATCTTAACGTTTCCGCAGCCCCGAAGCACAATTACAGCAAACCTGTTCAAATGTGCCTGAAAGCAATGACTTCAGGCTGAAAAGAGAAAAATTTCTGCAGGTTTTTGTACTTCCGCTTATCCTGTCAGGACAACAGTCACAAAGAGATTGTGGCTGAAGCGTTAGGTTAAAAGGAATACAACTTCAACAAAGCAAAACAGGAATTTGCTTTAAAGCCAGGCTCTCGAACCAGGCTGCAGCTTTCCCCAGCCAGGAAGGGCCGAGCCCGCTGGCTGTTTCTAGTGTACCGGGAGCGGACATCCCCGGTTAGTCACTGTTAATTGGCCGTGCTCTGAAGGAGAACATAGGCCCACGCTGGAATCACTGTGGATCAGGACATTCCTGGAGCAGACAGAGGTGGCCGTGAAGACCTGAGCTGGCAGAGCCGGGTACGAATGTTGCCCCACAGCTTGGTCTGAGCAGCCAGCTGCGTGTGGGAGCCCACGCTCCAACACAAAGGCAGGAGGTGCTTTTGTGGCTCCTGGACCACCCTTATCTTATGGCCATGGGGGCAGGCGAACTAGCCAGACCAGGCCCTCTCCTAGCCCACACTTGTTCCAAGCCCCAGCTGACTGCATTGCACAAGGTGCAGGGAGCTGGGCTCTGCCATGCCCATTCCAGCTGATCCCAACCCTGCTGCCCAGTGCCCATGACAAGACTGGCTGTGTGCACAGAGAAAGGGTGCACTGTCTGCCACCCACCACGGGGCACAAGGGAGTCACCAGAGGAGACAGAAGGATCAGGTAATAACAAGCACCCAAAAAAACGTGGGAGATGCCTGGCTCCAGATGCCTGTCCTTGCAGGCAGTTTTGGAGCTGCAGCCATCCCCAGTCTAAGCATGACAGGGATGTGTCTGCCAGGGCACGCGGCCTGGCATGGGAATTCCCAGGGAACAGAGCCAGCCACCCACCATGACTGTGGGGTGGTGCCAGCTGCTCTACAGCCCTGGCGGGATATGCACCCATGTAGGAAACATGTACACTAGGGAGTGTGTGCTCCGGGGAATTGTAGACCTCCACTCCCAAGGTGAAGTGGCCCGCTTGGCAGGGCTGGCAAGAAGCCTGCATGCCCTCGGAGATCCCCCAAGAGGGGAGCAAAGCTCACCCCAAGAAATGCCAATGCTGGTCAGCTGCCAGTCTCCCCACACCTCCCACCCACACACACCAGACCTACGTGCGATTTTCCTTCTTGCGGCACACTTGGCTCTCTCCAGCTGCTGCTTTGTTCTCTTCTTCTGCAAGCCATTCTCCTCCTTTGACTCCTGCGGCAACAGGAAAAACACCGTGAGCATGAGCACCATGAGGACGGCAGCCCTCCCCTGCCTGGCTGAGCCCCTGGCTTGAGGAGCCATAGATCTGCCAAGTGCGTGAAATCTCAGTTTCAGCCACTGGATCCGGAGCTTGCTGGCAGCCCCATGGGAAAGGCACAAAGTGCCATGCAGGAGCCAGAGAACATCAGAGCTGCCATGGCCTGGGTCTGTTTTGCCCAGTCCCCCAAGTCTCTCAGCAGCAGAGAGCAGACGCTAGAAAGGAATGACTGGGCCTGACCAAGGTTATTTTTCCCCCTGTTCCTCTCTGGTTCGCTGCCTGCAGTATTTAAAGTCCAGGCAGTTCTGATACAAAGGCCATGCCCCTCACTCCTGTACTCAATAGCCACCAGTGCCCCTTTCCTCCAAGAATATGTCCAACCCCTTTTTGCAGAGGGAGGCAATGGGCCTTAAGCCAGCTATGACCCTGCGGCATTTACAGAGAGCCACACTGACCTTGGGGCAGCCTGAGCACTGTAACCCCACTGCCCAGGGGCTATCAAGTAGCCCAGTTGCCCCACAGGTCCCACTGTGCCAGGACAGCTCTGAGCATCCCAGCTAGCAGCATGTCTAGGCCAACTGCCCTAGACCAGGACACCAAACCTCACTTGCCCCTTGCTTCCCCCAATACATTTGGCCTTGCAAGCTATGGTACGTTGCTCCTCCCTGGCACAGACTGACAGCAATCACACACGCTCTTACGGCCTTGATTCTGCAGACCACATGGCAGGTTCTGGCTGAGCTGGGCAGCCAGAAACAACGCGCAGCTGCAGTCAGTCGTGGATCTGCATACGGCAGGTGGCAGCTGAGACAGCCACATGTGGAATCTGCTGTGTGTGTGCTATCACCTGTCCCTGTAGCCAGCTGGGACATGCCCATCCTGAGCGCCCTTCCCAGGGCCTGGCCGTGGCTCAGGAGCACAGCCCAATACCCAACCGCTCGCCCTGACTGCATGCACGTGCACACAGAGGTGCCTGTAACACAAGCCGTGGAAAGGGGTTGGAGGGGGCAAATGGCACCAGAGGCCTGGGCAAGCGCACACTTGCTCCCCAGCACGACACACTGCACAGCCCTGGGAGGGATCTCAAAGCAGGGCCAGGCTTTGGGAACCGGAGGATCCTATGTCACTGGCGCAGTGGGATTGCACTGCACAGCCGGTACTGGGAAATGCAGGGAAATCGACCCGACCCTGCCAGCCCCGTGAAAGCCAAACCACATGCTGCTCAGTGGGCTTTGTTCCTGCAGGGAGACTGCCCCGCCTGAGGAGGAGACTTTGCACGCCCGGTACTTGCAGACAGCCCCGAGCCCCCAACCGACCAGGAACGCGGGAGGCAGCGGCTGCTCTGACCCGACCCAGCCTCCGAACGCTCATCTGCCTGCCAGGATAATGAGCTGGCGAGGCCATCCAGAGAAGAGCACTCTGCCAAAAATAGCCTCAATCAATTTCTAACTCCCAAACTGCAGCCAAGGTCGTGGCTGACGCTCCACTGATAGGAAATGCGGCCCCCTTGGCGGGGGCAAGGGCCTACTGCCCCCCCCCCCCCCCCCCCCCCCCCCCCCCAGCTTCATGACACTCCTCCTGGCTGCGCCTTTGAAATAGTGTGGCCATGAGGAAGCCAAGCTCCTTCTGCCTTGAGATTTACTTGCATGCCTCAGCCCCACACTGAACCCAGGCTGGCTCCCAAGACTTTCTCTGCACAAGTCAGGTGCTGGGGATCTTAGCCCTGTTCCACCCTGAGGGTTGGAACAGGCAGCAGAAATGCAAACCTCTGCCCCAAAGAGCGTTGTCCTGCCCCCCAGGGCCCACTGCAGCCACCATGTGTGTAGATGCGACACCCCATCTCTGCAGCATTGACCCTGGCTGCTCCCTGGAGACACAGGGCTCATTTCCAGCAGCCTGGGATCGTTCCTGTCCCAGTGAAAGGGCTGGCCAGTCCAGCTCCCCAGCAGCCATATTGAGCAGTGGACAAGAGGGCTATGGCGCAGGCAGGCTTGCCTGGGGGTGGCTCCAACAGAAGCGAGGCTAATTGGCATTTAAAAGCCGAGCGGATGTTCAGAGTGCTCCGCAGGCGCCAGCCAGGGCTGCCGGTGGCTTTGAGGGCCTCGTACTACAGCAGCTCAGACCCGCGGCAGCTCCGCTCCAGCTCCCAGCTCATTAGAACAAACCTGCCGAAGGCAGATGCCCGAACACCACGGTGCAGCTGGGCTCACGCCAGCACCAGCGCCCAGCACATGAGGGAAGCCTGGGGCAGAACAGAAGCTGTCACCGAGCTACCAAGGCAGCCGGGGACGCGAGAGGGGGGCTCATGCCTGCCATCAGCCTCCCCCAACAGTGCTATTGCCCTTGGCCTCCCCCTGGGGACTGAAGGTTCAGCCTCCCCGTGGAGGCAGCTGTCAATAAGGGGCAGGGCCTTGCTGTTCCAGAGCCCCTGGAGATCTGGCTGACAAGCTTAGCCTGGATGTGGCAGCAGGCAAGGAGCCGCAAGGGGCCACGTTCAAGAGAAAAGGGCCCAGCCACTGCATCCACTGTGGCGTGGACGTCCTGCAGCACACCTGGAGCTCCATCCACAGGGGGCTTGCTTGGCCCTTTCCCCGGGGGGGTCTGGGACCAGACACACAGACAGCCCAGTGTCCAGAAAGGTCCTGCCCAGGAGGCTTTGCAGATGCTGCAGCCAAGCCCCGAGCACAGAAAGCAGCTTGCCTGATGAGACAGCGCAGCTGAGAGCCCCACAGAGAGCCAGGCTGCCAGAGCAGCGCGGGGAGATGCTGGAGGCTTTCCAGGGGCACCTGCTGTGGGACCTGCTGCCCTGGAAGGAGCTGAGCCCGGGTTCCGTGGACCCTGCCAGGGGATGGCCAAGAAAGCTATCCAAACCCACACTGCCCCAGGCATCTCTGCAGCCTTTGAGTCCTAGGGGGTTGCGTCCTAACAGGTGCAAGCGAACGGGGAATGAGGGTCTCTGAAGACCCCACCTGCCTGAACTGCTCAGCCCCTTTCCCAGGCACGCGCCGGGGCTGGCTGGAGTGAGACCAACAGGCTGCGCCAGGCCCCGGGGGAACCAGGTGAGGACACAGGCAGGGACTGCGGCTCTCCAGCAGCCGATGACTCAGAGACACAGACAGCCTGAAGCGAACAAAGCCACTTATTCAACTGACTGCGAACGGTTGTCACTTAAACAGAACCTAATTGGCTCTTTAACGGCCTCTCTGAGCACATCCCTTTTGTGATACGACCGATTATGCCAGCAGCGTTTACTGTTTATAGGCAGCGCGCGGCGCCGTCAGGGTGTCCAACCTTTCAGAGAGGCGTTTGAGGGACGCTTTGTTTCCTCGTGTGCACACCGAGAGGAAGAACTGGCTGTAACGAGGGGTCCTGATCTTTTATGCCCTGCAGTATCGGACTGCTCTGATCCCCCTGCCCCTCGCCAGTGCTGCAGCAGCCAGCGGAAGTCACCTTCGCTGACTGCAGCCAGAGGGTTTAACCCTGGTGAGCGGCTGCTGCCATATGCTCTGCTTCTGTGTCTTTAAGGGAGTGTCTCAACAGGGAACAGCTTGGATAATGCAAAGCCATTACAGCCACTGTCGTCTGCCCTGCAGCTTTTCTGTCTTTATCGCTAGCACAGTTCCCCATCCCACACAATCGTCGCCTTGTAGCAGAGACGTGGGCTCCAAATGCAGCCGGCCATGCAGGGGGCTTGATTTAAGAGCGGGAGCTTGCAAAGCAGGCACAGACGCGTTGGAAATGACAGCCGGCAGCTTAAGATGTCAGCCTGCTGCCGGGGCAGGGCAAGGACTCAGCCATCACATGAAGCAACCGATGCAGGTCGGTTCCTCTCGGTGACAGGAGGTCGGGCCCTCTCCAAGGCCTGGGCTCTCACATCATGGCGCATGAACATGCTTTGCAGCTCCTTTACCCAGAGAGCTGAGCTTTCGTGACTGGGTTTCCTGACCGGAGGCCAGCTGCGCTGGAACCTACCGGTGCGCTGCACAGAACCATGCTCCAGTGGGCTCATCAACCCTCAGGGAAGCAAAACTGTGGGGAGGGATGGAAAGGGGAGACGGGCACAGAGGTCAGAGAAAGGTTACCCTTGACACTAGCTGGAGCCTGGCTTTGCCAATCACCTCCTGGGGACAAGGCCAAATGTCAAAGGTCAAGCAGAACTGGCCTCTTTAGGTGGGGGGACGGTCCCTAGTCAAATGGCCTCCGGACCTTGCAAGTGCACCTTGAGAGGCAGCAGGACAGCACACCCACGCCAGCCCAGCACCCCATCCCAAGCCATCGTGCTCATGACCGCCTCTTGGCCAGGGCCCGCAGGTCAGGAAGCAGGGTCCAGCCAGGCCTGTGATCTCCCCTTCCTGCTTGCTGACCTCCCCGTCGCTGTCAGAGATGACGATAAAGGCATCCACAAAGCTGCGCTTCTTCCTGGCACTGGCTGGGCCCCTCTGCTCATCCTCGTCCCCAGCCAGGCTCTGCGAGTCGCAGTCCTCCACGGGCTTCTTCTTCTTCGGCATCCTGCCCCTGGAACAGAGACAAGGATGAAGAGCTGAGCGTGCCCCCAGCAGCCAGCTGGCATGCTGCCCTTGGGCCAACACCCCCGGCACTCGAGCGCTGGTGCAGCACAGCACATGGCGTGTCCGGTGCTGCCGGGACCCGCGCCCGCGCCTGCCTGGTGAGGGGAGGCGATGTGATGCTACCCCGCGGAGCTGACGGCTCTGGGCAAACGCAGCACCGCTGAGACCTGCCCTGCAGACCCTCTCCTGTGCAGCGCCTCGGCTCCCCCTCGACGGCTCCTGTCACAGCACGTCAGCCAGCTCGGCCAGAGCCAGCCCCCCACGGGTGGGGGTCCTCGGCCTGCCCCACGTCTGCCCTGCCGAGCCCCACGCCCTGGCCACCCCTGCTGCCCAGCGCCCACAGCCTGGACAGAGGTCAGCAGGCCGCAGGCCAGCCACACCGCTGCTCCTGAACGGGAGGACCCGGCGGCAGCCCTGCAAGGCAGCATCTGCGTGCAGCTGGGCAGGGGAGCCCCTGGCCCTGGCACAGCGTTACTGGAGGGCAGGGCTGAGAGGAGGGTGGCGCGAGCACGGCGCAGCGGAGAGCCCAGGGCGAGGGCAGGGGCGGGCGGGTGGGTGGGGAGCAGGCGCAGGAGACCCTGCAAGCAGCCGCACGCCCGCCCTGCTCGAGCAGGGC
>NW_005842859.1:596884-597620 GCF_000455745.1 Alligator sinensis | reverse complement strand
GCGGCGCAGTGCAAGGTGTGCAGCGCGCTGCTCATCTCCGAGTCGCAGAAACTGGCGCACTACCAGGTAGGGCCCGGCCTCCCGCCCCGCCCCAACCCGGCCCGGCCCCGTCGCGGGGCGCCGGCGTCACGTCACGTCTCGTCCCGTCCCCCCCGCAGAGCAAGAAGCACGCCAACAAGGTGCGGCGCTACCTGGCGATCCACGGCGAGGCGGAGCTCGCGCACGGCAAGACGGCGTCACGTCACGTCTCGTCCCGTCCCCCCCGCAGAGCAAGAAGCACGCCAACAAGGTGCGGCGCTACCTGGCGATCCACGGCGAGGCGGAGCTCGCGCACGGCAAGAAGATGAAGCTGGAGAGCAAGCAGGTGCGGCGCCGCGCCGGGCCGGGGCTTCCGGCTCCCCGAGCGCGCGAGGCAACCATCTCGCCGCGGTGCCGGCCCTCGCGTCAGGGGCGGGCGCGGCGCGCGGGGCTGGCCAAGGGGTTCTCCGGAGCTGCCCCGTGGAGGCGCCGGCCGCCTGCCCCGCTGTGATGGTCTCGTCCGATGCCCAAACCTCAGTGTTCTTCTTGCAAACAGGAGAGCAGCAACGGGGAAGACCGGAACAAGTGCTGTGCCATCTGTAACATGACCTTTTCCTCTCCTGTTGTGGCCATGTCTCACTATCTAGGCAAGACACATGCCAAGAACCTGAAGCTGAAGCAGCAGGCCCCCAAAGCAGAAGGTACGGCGGGCCGCAGC
>NW_005842859.1:589871-596874 GCF_000455745.1 Alligator sinensis | reverse complement strand
GGGACCCCGCTCCCGCTCCGCGCCGGGCCCTGGCGGCGTGGCCAGAGCGTTCCCAGGAGGAGGAGTGGGCGTGCAGAGCACCCAGATGGCCCAGGTCTCGTGCATGATGTGTCCTGGGAGGGAGCTGGCTTTGCCAGCTGCTCCCCTCGCGTTTGGGGCTGGGCTTGGATCACACGAGCAGGCGTAGAAAGGGACGCTGGCGGGACCCGCGGTGCGTGGAGGGAACCCTTGAGGGTGCGGAGGCATGAGGTTTTACACCCGTTCTCTGTTCTCTCTCGGAGCTGCCTGCCACCCCCCTCTCCTTTGCCCGGGCTATGCTTGTGGCTGGAAGGCGACGTGTTCCCAGTGGCCTTTAAACATGCCCGTTGCTCGCTGCGGGGCCAGGTCTGTCGGAAGGAAGCTGCAGGTCTGACCCAGGGGAATCCCCTTGGCCGATGCTAAGGGGCACAGTCTTGCCGTGCGAGTGTGACGGGGGTGAGAGGAGGAGGCGAGCGACCCCTGTACGGAGACTGGTCCGAGCCGCGCTGTGGGCGTTGCCTGCCCCGGTAGCAGCGCCCGTGGGTACTGCCTGGTGTGGTGCGGGGGCTGTGCCAGCCATCGCTGACAGGGCTGGGCTTTGCTCCCCAGCGGCTGCACCTTCACAGAAACGCCCCGCTCAGCTCCCTCCTGCCGCGGTGCCCTCTAACGAGGAGACCAAGTGCACGGCCGACCCAGACAAGTTCTGCAGCCTCTGTCATGCTACCTTCAACAACCCACTCATGGCCAAGCAGCACTACACAGGCAAGAAGCACAGGAAGCAGGAGACCAAACTCAAGCTGATGGCGCACTACGGCCGTACCCCTGATGCTCCTGCTGCCACCTCTGCTGGTGAGTCCTTGCCAGCCGCGCCTGTGCCAGGTGGGGGTAGGGACCTGTGGGCAGGCTGGGGACAGCAAGGCCTGGAGAAAGACCTGCCTTGCACAGGGGGTAGGATTGCCTGGTGGTTCCATTAAAACCCCTCTTGCTGCTGGGGATTGTGCCTGACGTAAGCCTCAGTTGGAGGCTGTTTTGCAGGTTGTCCATTTCAATGCCTATTTCCCTTGCCTGCATGGGTAACCTGAGCCCCTCAGTGCACTGAGCTCCCAGTTGAGGGGACCATTCCCAGTGCCAGCTGTGAAGATGGCACTTGATGCTGGAAGGAGACCCCAGGGAGGTGACCTGTGAGAGGAGGGAAACCTAGGCTCGTGTACCCCTTGCCGCTCTGACCTGCATGGAGGGACGGGTTTACAGAGTGCTTTCTGCCCTGCTTTGCGCTGGCGGTTCCACCACCAGCGGCCCGTTTGTGCAGTCATGGCCCGCAGGTGACGCTCAGTTACAGTTGAGGCACTTTCCTCAGCCAGCTGACAATCCTCTGAGTGCTTCTTTCCCTTAAAGTGCCCAGTGTGAGGGAAGAAGGTTGTGAGGGACCAGTGGAGCTGTTAAAAGCTGGCAGTAAACTCTTGGGCCCCTGCTGCTCTGCCAGAGACATCACAGCTTGAGCTGCAAGGGAAAAGCAAGCAGGAAAGTCCATCGAGAGCAGGAGTTCCCAACGTTTGTGCGCTCAAGGGTACATTCAAATTTAAAAGCAAAAGCAGCGGGCGCCAATATGAATTAATTAAAGTTTAGAATTTAGATCAATCCGTTACTTAAAATTGCATCAGATCCTCAACTTCAAAATGCAGCTTCCCTTTACTTTGTATTCTTTTGAAGTTTTATCCATGGCGCCCATGGGTACCACGTTGGGAATCACTGATCTAGAGAAACCCCCTCGGGTCCCTTCTCCATCCTAAAGAGACACAAATGGCCCAAGCAGGGTGGCAAATAGTTTCTGGGGCACCTTTTGAGGCACTGACAAAACTAGTGAGTGATGGGTGTCTTTTACACAGGGCAGCATTCCCTCTCCCTCCTGTGTGCAATGTGGGAGGTGCTCTAGGGCTCTCGGGTGGGGAACAGCTGGGCAGTCAAGGGGTTTCCTGGGCTGACGCCTGCATCTTTGCTTGTATTGAACCCTGGGTTAGTGTTGCAGTCTGTTACAGTTCAGGTGAAGATGGAGCTGGGTTCCTTGCCCTCTGTCCCTGCCAGGTGCTGGGGTATGGGGTATAGCTCTCTAGTGCAACAGCGATCTCCCACAGGGTGCCCCACGTATGCAGCTCGCATCATATCGAGCACTGCAGGCAGGATTTTGGAGATGGAGATATAGCTATCTAAAAGTGACCGTCCAACATGGGTCACAGAAGGCCAGGCTGGATCACCCTGGTGCCCCTCTGGCCTTTCAGATCAGATGCTGGACCACGGTTGTCAGGGTGAAATGGCCCGGAGGAGTCTGAGCCCTCTGAAGTGCAGCAGCCAGATGGGAGCATCTGCTGCATCCCATGTATCCCCCTACGTGCACACGGAAAGAACATGCATTCTGACTCCGAGAGCTGGGAATAGCTGGGGCCCGTCTTGCCTCTTGTTGACTGTCTGCAGCGGTCCCGTGTGCCAGCTCTGCCAATGAGCCCCACTGAGGTTCAGTGCATGTCCACCAGAGCTCTGTCCAGCTGGAGCTGCCATGTCACTCAGGGTGAGGATCTCTGGGGCAGTGGTGCTGGAGAAGCAGGGATGGTTGCAGAGAGCATGGACTGCTGTTGACATGCCAGAGGGCAGAGCTCATCGCTCCAGATGAGCACTGATGCAAGTGGGAGATGCGTCGCAGCCTGCTGTTACGTTTCCTCTTCAGCAGCTGCCTGCCCAGGCGCTTCGAGCGATACGTGTGTGACTTCCTCTGCTCTGGTAGGAAGGTGCACGAGTCAGGAGGGCAGATGGAGGATTTAGAGAGCAGGGACCTGTGGAGGCAGGGCATGATCAGGCTGGCTTGCGAGTGCTCGGAGCTCGCGGAAGGAGCATGAGCTCAGCTGCGTTGCCATAATGGTGGCATCTCATAGCTGAGGTGCAGGCTGCTCAGCTGCCTTGGCTGACCTCCTGGCCCATATGGAGGCTCAGTGGGAGCAGGGGGCAGAGTACAGGCCTGTGAGGCCCTTGGCTGGGCAGAATGCCGGGCCTTTCCTTGGTGCTTCTTTTTGTTTAGCAGCTGTTTAATTAGCAAGTCAAGTGACTGCTTCTCTCACCTCTTTACCTGAGGCCCCACGCTGTCGGCTAGCACGTGCACTAACATTGCTGTCTGTTTCAGCTGGGAAGGGGTACCCCTGCAGCACCTGTAACATCGTGCTCAACTCTATAGAGCAGTACCAGGCTCACATCAGTGGCTTCAAACACAAGAACCAGTAAGTGACCTGTGGTGTCGGGGCCATTCCAGGGGCAGGAGTCACAGTGCTGTTTCATTCATGCCATTGGCTTGCGGTACTGTTTCACTGGGATTGTGACCCAAATGATCCTGTCCCTGCCAGTCAGCTCTGCTGTTCTCAAGCTGTGATCCCTGGCACTGCTCTGTGCTCAGTCCATGCAGTTCAAGCAGCCCGGGATGCCACATGAAAGCACTGTTTGCCAGCCCTGCCCTAAAACCACCAAGCAGCCAACTGGGAATGGGGACAGAGGCGATGTCAAAGCCAGACCATGTTAGCAGAGCCTGCAGGGACCAGCGCAGCCTCACTGTCATGGAGCTGCGGTTCTGCAGCAGCAAAGCTGCAGCACAGATGCAAGCTGGGGCTGGGCTGCAGCTCCAGCTCTTTGCACCACTTGTCCTGCTTCCCTCTCTGGTGTCAATATGCCCCACAGGCGCAGGCAGCAGGCCAAAGTCTAGTAGAGCCTAAGGCTGCCTCTCTCCAGGAGCCTGCCACTGGGTTGCTCTGTTGCTGACCTGTGAGGCGAAGGCGCACTTTTGGTGTTGCCCCAGAAACAGCTGGACTGGACCTGGCTGAGGTTGGGGCCTCACTCTCCAGAGCCTAGATCAGTTGGATAAGAGTGTGTGCCCAGCCTGGTGACCCAGAGTAACCCAAGACAGGGAAACGATTGACCTTTTCTTTCCCTGGTCCCGTGGTGGTTTTGCACGTGCAGCACCCTCCTGTCCCAGCAGGCTGGAAGGACGTCAGAACCTCCCAACATCTGTTCTGAGCTGTGGGCTGTGCAACCTCGCTGGCGGAGGTCACTTGCTTTGCAGAGCCATGAATGTGCCAAGAAAATGCCTGAGTCAGGACCCCACACCCCCCAGTGCCTGACAGCCTGCATCCCTCCACGCACAGACACTGTCTGCCTTGCTTGCTGCTTAACTAACAGTGCAATGCCTGGCCCCGCGATGGTGTCTGCCCACGCTGGAGCCTTGCTCTGGCCATGCCGAGCCATGCCAGCCCCTTCTAGAGCAATTCTGGGAGCAGGGAGCTGAGCTCTGAGCAGCCCGCAGTACCTGTGGACACAAATGAAGCTTTCCACATCTTGCAGCCAAGCTTGCGCTTGCTGAAGCAGTTTTGGGGGCCTGGCCCTCGGTGCAGTATGCGCTGGACTCCAGCCTGACCCAGAAGAGAACCCCAACACGAGGCTTGACAGGCCTGCTTACTTCCCCGGGGCCGGTGGCGCCACTCAGAGCTCAGGTGGATCTGCCATAGAGGTGGCAGCAGGTCACTGAAAGCTGTTGCAGTCCATGAGTTCCACACGCGTGCACATGTGGCATGTTCTGTGACGACAGCGTGCACGCAGCGGTTAACAACACTCCGAACAGTTCTGACATGCCATTTTCTCCCTGCCTCCAACCTGCAGGATGCCAGGAGCGGTGCCAGTCGTGGGCCGGTTCCCGAGGCAGCAGTACGTCCGGGAAGAGTCGACCAGCCCGGGGGGCTACAGCTACTTCAGCCAAGACTTCTAGAGCCGGCTGCAGCACTGCCCTGGGCCCAACTGGTGCCCCAAGAACAAACATCCTTTGCCAGCCCACAACGATTTCCTTGTCCCCAGGATGGGCAGGACCTGGCGAGCAGAACCAGCACTGCCCATGGCTTGGGAGAGGGGCTGGCCGAAGCAGACTCCAGACAGCCTAACTCAGCCCTTAGTCTGTCTAGCCAGCACTCGGCATTTCTTCTTGTGGGGGAGGGGAAGGAGGCAAGGGGCTTTTGGGCCAGGAGGGTTTCGCCTGCGAACAGCCTGTCTCCGGTCCCCTCCCAACCCCTACAACACGCCGCAGCAAGTTCCTGTGTCTGCCAAGCAGCCGCCTGGGCCACGGCTCCGGGAGCTGTGCCCAGGGGCCACTGGATTGCACCGTTGGCAGCACATACAGACCCAGCCTTTCAGGGCTGCGCTTGTCCAGCCCTTCCCTGCTGCTGGGATGCTGTCGGCATCCTGGAGCCCTGGCCCGTCACCCCCAGTTGCAGCATGTGCTGTGCAACCCCTGGGTGCAGCAATGGAGCTGCCTGGCTCTGGAGGTTGCTGCATACTTGCTGCCCTCCCAACTTGGAAGTTCGGGGGTGGCCCAGCCTTCTCTGCCAGTGCTCTCCGCGCTCTGTGCATGCCCCTCCAGCTGCTGGCAGGGCAGGGCTCTGCTGGAGGAGGCCCCTGCAGGAAGAGTGGGCAGCACAGCCCCCTCGTTGCATTTTGAATCCAGTTTGTATGCGCCTCGTCCTCCCCCTGTGGTATCCCCCTCCCTGCCAGGGCAGTGCCTGCGCCAGGCTGAGCTGAGCAGGCAGGTCATGAAGGGCCACGGCTCCTCCCTGCTGTTCCCTGTCTCTCATGAGGCCTGGACTGTGGGTCCTGGGGCAGCCTCAACCATACAGGTGTGTGATGCTGCTTCCCCTGCTTGGCAGGAAGCCCCCTGCTAAGGAGGAAGACATGCCTCTGGGCTCTGGCTTACCCAGCACAGGCAAGGGGCGTGACAGCTGAGCGGGCAAAGCAAGTGGCAGTCCAGACACACCTGCATGCTGCTGTGCCTGGCCTGGATGAGGCATGACCATGACATTGGCACTGGCTGTGCCCTTGCAGTGAAGGCCCCAGGCAGGGGCTGGAGCTGGATGCTGCCTCTGGCTGCGCTGGTGCCCTCCACCATCACAGAGCAGGTATCCACCCTCTCCCTTGGCACCTGCTTCCCTCTCCTGTGCAGGCGCCTGCTGCTCTGAGCCTTGCCATGTGTCTGGTGTCTGGGCTTGGCACCTTCCCCAGGAGCCCTTGAGCCCTCACAACCCAATGCATTAGGTGCTGCTGCCCCAGAGAGAGCACTAATGTGTGGCAGGCTATGGCCTAGCCTGTAGCTCCCATCTCAGCTGTGCTCCTGGCACCCTGCAAGGGCCTGGGCTCGGCCACAGGCTGTGCAGCTCACTCCACGTGTCCCCACTGCTCTATTCCACCTCCTTGGAGGCCACCCGCCATGTCCACATCCCCAGGCGTCAGTTCTCAGAATAGAGCCTGTTTGTTACAAGCTGCGTGTGTGTATTTGCGGCACTGGGCACAGCCAGGGTGTGTTGATTGCCCTGTATGGCCTTGCCTGAGGGACAGCCAGGGACTACTGCTATGCTGGGTGGAAAACCCACTGCCTGCATTTTTGGGGTGGCTCCCACAGCCAAGCCTTGGAAGAGCAGGGGCAGACACACAGCTCGCAGGCCAAAGCTGGGTCCTGCTGTCGGCCCCACCAAGGTGAAGACATTTCCACAGCCCTGAGATGCTGCAGGCCAGGACTCGGAGCCTGCTCATGCTCACTACAAGGTGCCAGCCTGAGCATGAGGCCACCTGGCCCCCTCTCCCCTGCGTGGGGCTGCAGGTGCAGTAGGGGGTAGGTCAGCACTGGGCTCTGCCTGCTGCACCCAGCCCGCACGTGGGCTCAGAGGGGCCGGGGCTGCGGCCCATAGACAGACCTGGGCATCCCCTGAAGCAGGCTGACTTCCCCGGGGCCTCGCGGCAGGGGCATCCCCAGGGGAAAGCAGCCTTGCCTGCGGCACCCGGCCTCTCACTGGCAATATGGGCGGCTGGCCCGGGAAGGAGGCAGGGACTGCGCCACCCAGGGCCTGGCACAGGGCTGTAGGCTGGGCCCTAGGAGCGGGGGGCTGCCGCCAGGGGGCAGCAGCAGGGCCAGGCC
>NW_005842859.1:589019-589454 GCF_000455745.1 Alligator sinensis | reverse complement strand
CCCCGGCTGCGGGGTCAAAGCTTAACTGGCCCCGCCGCCCCTTCCCCTCTCCCGGCCGGGGCGGGGGCAGGGTGAGCTGCCCGGGCCCTGCGGGGGAAGCGGGGTCGGGTCGGGCTGGCCCGGAGCAGCGAGAGCCCGGCCGGGAAGGGCCGAGTGAAGTTGGTTGCCTAGTCCCAGTTCCTTATTGCCGGCTCCTTTGGCAGCGCTAATCTAGACCCGAGAAAAGCCTGTTGTTAGTGAATGACAACGAGAGCGCGCGTCGCTCGCTGTGCAGACGCACTAATTCGTGTGTAAAGTAACAGCCCGCGGGAATGAGCGTCCGACTTCAGCCTCGCGGGGGGGCGGGGGGGAGGCAGGCGCGGGCCGGACTTTGCCCGGGCTCGGGGCGGCCCCCGCAGCCCTTCGTCACCCGGTTAAACATTAACCCTTCCCTGC
>NW_005842859.1:579934-588462 GCF_000455745.1 Alligator sinensis | reverse complement strand
GTGGGCCGGGCGCCGGGCAGGGGGTCCGCAGCGCCATCCCTCCTGCCCCTGCTCCACGGTGCCCGCTGCTGGCAAGGGCTGGGAAACTGCCCCTGCCGGGCGGCAGCATGACACCCTGCGGCACTGAGCTCCAGACTCCCTGGCGTCAGGCGATGACGACGAGGATGGGGACGGGGATATCTCCCAGGGGGATTCGCGCGAGGAGCTCCTGCACGTCCGCAGAGGTCAGTGCTGTGGCCAGGCTGCCCCAGGCCCTGGGGAGCAGGGAGTCCCCGTTGCCTGCAGCCTGGCAGCACCACGCGGTCCCCCGGGCCCTTTGCACTCCACCGTGGCTGCCCTGAGCCGGCCGGCTGGATCAGGCCCTGGCCTGGGAGAGCTGAGCATGCACTGTGCCCCTCCCTGCAAGCTGTGCCTGCACCTGCCCTGCATCGCAGCCCCGAGCACCCGTGTGCCTTGGCAGAGCCCACTGCGAGCTGGCCGCTCCTGCCCACACACACCCGTGGCTCCGTAGCTGTCGCGGCCCCATGGCTAATGGGCATGGCCACCCGTGTCATCCTCAGCGCCCTACTGGACGCACCCCCACCGCATGGACAAGAAGCTGTACGCGGTGCCCGCGGGCAACACCGTCAAGTTTCGCTGCCCGGCATCAGGGAGCCCCAGCCCCAGCATCCGCTGGCTGAAGAATGGGCATGAGTTTCGGGGAGAGCATCGCATCGGCGGCATCCGGGTGAGGGAGCGGGGCTGCCCCCTGCCTTCTCCAGGGGCCTGCGGCAGAGGTCCTCTGGTAGCGACCCCCCTGCCGGGCCAGGCACCAGCCAGGAGCTGGGTGCCCTGCAGAGAGCTCTGCCCAGGTGCCAGCTGCCCCTCACCGTGCTCTGTCCCGTCCTCTCCCCCAGCTGCGGCACCAGCACTGGAGCCTGGTCATGGAGAGCGTGGTGCCCTCTGACCGCGGCAACTACACCTGCCTGGTGGAGAACAAGTTTGGCAGGATCCGCTACAGCTACCTGCTGGATGTGCTGGGTGAGCCCGCTGGCCGGCAGCATGGGGGGGGCTGATCCTGGGGTCCTCCCCCCAGCAGGAAGCCTGCAAGGAAGGGGCCTCTCAGCTGGCGCAGACCCCCAGGGAAGGCTCTGCTCCCACGTGGGCTGCCTGAGTTGGGCCCCTCCCGTGCAGCTCCTGGCGCAGCATCAGGGCCTTGCTGTTGCCCTTGGGAGCTGGGAGATAAGAGGTCGTTGATCCCTCTGCAAACTTCAAAGGGCCTCTGGGAGCGTCGGGGTTGTAAAGTCCAAAGCAAGGAGCCAGCATACCAGCACCCCCCCACCCACCCCCCATCTCCTGACTGCTCCTTATCAGGGCCGGGCCAGCGGGCGGGGATGGACCGGGCAGGCAGGGGGGGCCTGAGGATCCACAGCCCTGTGGGGAGGGACAGATGGGTGGGCTGACTGGGGGCGTCTGGTTCTGTGGGGCAGAAGTTTCCCAGGCCATGGTGCCCCCGCTCCATGGGCGAGGTGCCAGAGGAGGGCAGGGCCCGGCCGGGTGCAGCCCCGTTGGCTGACGCACCCCGCTTCTGGCAGAGCGGTCCCCGCACAGGCCCATCCTGCAGGCCGGGCTGCCGGCCAACACCACGGCCCAGGCAGGCAGCGACGTGGAGTTCTTCTGCAAGGTGTACAGCGACGCCCAGCCCCACATCCAGTGGCTCAAGCACATCAAGCTGAACGGCAGCAGCTATGGCCCCGACGGCATCCCCTACGTCCAAGTGCTCAAGGTACCAGAGGAGGGGGCGCGGGGGCATCATGTGGACCCGGCCAGGCCTGATTGCTGCTGGGCAGACCCCGTGGTGCCCTGAGGAGCTGAGCCCACCTGACGCAGGGCTCTGGGGAGCAGTGGGAGGCAGCCGGGCACCAGGGAACAGGTGGAGCTGGGGGTCCTGGGAGAATCAGGGCTGCGTCCTGCCTCTGAGCAAGGCGAGAGGGGTGGGGGCTGGGGGCCGGGGAGACTTCCCTGGACCCAGGTCCTGTTCTGGAGGGGGATGACCCTGGCGCTGCTGCCCCCCAGACTGCCGACATCAACAGCTCGGGGATTGAGGTGCTGTATCTGCGCAACGTCTCCATGGAGGACGCCGGCGAGTACACCTGCCTGGCCGGGAACTCCATCGGCCTGTCCCACCAGTCAGCCTGGCTCACCGTGCTCCCAGGTACGGGCCGGCCTGGGCTGGGGGAGGGAGGCCGCGGCCATGGCCCAGGAGCCCAGGCTGACGGCAGGCTTGCTGTGCCCAGAGGAGGAGTGGGCCTGGGAGGTGGAGGCCCCAGAGGTCAAGTACACCGACATCATCATCTACACGTCGGGCTCCCTGGCCGTCATCATGGCAGCCGTCATCATGGTCCTGTGCTGGATGCAGACGCGGCCGAGCAAGCAGCCCCTGGAGCCCGTGCCCGTCCACAAGCTCTCCAAGTTCCCGCTCATGAGGCAGGTGTGTGCAGGCACCCTGTGGGCATGGGGAGGGCTGGACCTGGTGGGCATGAGTGCCCGGCTGCGGGGCAGGGCCCTGCCAGCTCCCCGGCCTGCACCCACCCCAGGCCCGGCAGTAATGGGCTCCACGGTTGCCCCGCAGTTCTCGCTGGACTCGAGCTCCTCGGGGAAGTCCAGCACGTCCTTGATGCGCGTCACCCGCCTGTCGTCCAGCTGCACCCCGATGCTGGCCGGCGTCCTGGAGCTCGAGCTGCCCCTGGACTCCATGTGGGAGTTCCCCCGTGACAAGTATGGGGGGCCGCGGGGTGGGGGAAAGGGATGCCCTGTCTGGGGCTGTGTCCAGGGCTCAGTCCCATGCTCTGTCCCACAGGCTGGCACTCAGCAAGCCCCTGGGGGAAGGCTGCTTTGGGCAGGTGGTGCGGGCAGAGGCCTACGGCATCGACCGTGACCAGCCCGAGAGAGCAGTCACAGTGGCCGTCAAGATGCTCAAAGGTACTGGTGCCCTGTGGGGTGCGTGCCTGTGTGTGCACATGCGTGTGCATGCGTGTATGTGTGTGCATGCACATGGGGAGCTCAGGCTGTGCCCAGGCCCCCAGCCCAGGGACCCTCTTCTCACACCTCCCCAGACAGCGCCACGGACAAGGACTTGGCCGACCTGATCTCAGAGATGGAGATGATGAAGCTGATGGACAAGCACAAGAACATCATCAACCTGCTGGGGGTCTGCACGCAGGACGGTGAGGGGCTCTGGGGGGCACGGCCATGCTGGGGGGCCACACCCCTGGCATGGGCACTGCTGTGCGGGGGCTGGAGAGCACTACAGACAGCTGCTCTCAGCGCTACGGGGTGGGGAGGGGCAGGGCTGTGCAGTCAGTCTGGCCACGGCACTGACGGGTGCCCCCGCACCACGCAGGGCCGCTGTATGTCATCGTGGAGTTCGCCGCCAAGGGGAACCTGCGGGAGTTCCTGCGCGCCCGGCGCCCACCCACACCCGACTACGCCTTCGATGCCGCCCGCCTGCCCGACGAGCAGCTCTCCTTCAAGGACCTTGTGTCCTGCGTCTACCAGGTGGCCCGCGGCATGGAGTACCTGGAGTCCAAGCGGGTGAGGCCCGGTCTGGCTCGGGGGTGGCAGTGGGTCCATGGGGTGGGGCCCGGCGCCATGCTCATGCTGCCCAACGAGGCAGGGAACAGCACCTGGGTGCTCCCCACTGCACCAGGGGGCTGCCAGGCCTGGCTCCATGCCCCTCGTGATGCCAGGGCTACGGCCTGTCCCTTTGCGGGAGGCTTTTGGTCCCATGCAGGGGTAGGGGTAGGGGTAGGGGTAGGGAGAGGTGCTGCTCTGGTGCCCCCCGCTCTGAGGGCCCATCTCACTGCAGTGCATCCACCGAGACCTGGCCGCCCGCAACGTGCTGGTGACAGAGGAGAACGTGATGAAGATTGCCGACTTTGGACTGGCCCGCGACGTCCACGACATCGACTACTACAAGAAGACGAGCAACGTGAGCGTGGGGGCCAGGGAGGGGTCTGGGAGCAGGCAGCGCTGGCGCACGGGGCTGAGGTCTGCCTGTCCCTGTAGGGCCGCCTGCCAGTGAAGTGGATGGCGCCAGAGGCCCTGTTTGACCGCGTGTACACGCACCAGAGCGACGTGTGAGTGCCGTGGTGCGGGCAGCGATGGGGCCGGGCGAGGCCTGGCAGCGTGCTCAGGACTGCCCTGGCCGTAGGGGCCAAAGGCGGTGGGTGCCTGTCCAGGTGGGTGGGTTCAGAGGCTGCGGGATGGACAGTCAGGCATGGCCCTCAGAGACAGAGTCCCTGCAAGCACCCAGGGGGTGCACCTGGGCCACGGCCATGGCCTCCCCCAGCCCTGACGTCGGGTGGCATTGCAGGTGGTCATTTGGCATCCTGATGTGGGAGATCTTCACGCTGGGCGGGTCACCCTACCCCGGCATCCCCGTGGAGGAGCTCTTCAAGCTCCTGCGCGAAGGGCACCGCATGGACAAGCCGGCCAACTGCACCCACGAGCTGTGAGTACCTCCGGGGCTGGGGGTGCCCCTGCAGCCGGGAACGGGGGTGTGGGACCCGCAGGCTGATGGCTCCCCCCTGCAGGTACATGCTGATGCGGGAGTGCTGGCATGCCGCGCCCTCGCAGCGCCCCACCTTCAAGCAGCTGGTGGAGGCACTGGACAAGATCTTGGCCGCTGTCTCCGAGGAGGTAGGGCCGGGCGGTGCAGGCGGCTTCCCGGGGGCGCAGGCTGGACCCTGCTTGGCCACGGGCGAGTGCATATGGCCCCAGCTCGGCCCCTGGGATGGGGGCAATGGTGATGCAGCTCCACGCGGGCATTTATGCCCGTCTCTCCCGCAGTACCTGGACCTGTCCATGCCCTTCGAGCAGTACTCGCCCTCCTGTGAGGACACCACCAGCACCTGCTCCTCTGACGACTCTGTCTTCACCCACGATCCCCTGCCCCTGGCGCCCTGCCTCTTCACCTACCCCGGTGCCCGGACATGAGGCCCTGCAGGCACCTGGCAGAGCTGCTGATGGCACCAGGGCCCAGTGGTTGGTGCCACCCAGCGCTGGGGCCCGGTGCGCTCCCAGGAGGACTGCAAGCAGCTGCCCCAGGGACAGGACTTCTCCGTGGCTGCCCCGTGATGCCCCTGCTTCCTGCCTGGGCTGTCCCCATGGGCACAGCAGAGGGAGCGGGTCCATGTTGGGGCAGCGCCAGGCACCGGGGAGCTGCATGCGGGCCCTGCGGGCTGCCTGCCCGCTCCATGGACTTTACAGTGCCTCTCCTCTCACTGGTGGGCCCCGGCCCCTCTTTGTGTCCCAGAGGATATTTATATCTATGCGCGTCCGGCAGCCTCGATAAATTATTTTTTGGAGTAAGACCCTCGTGCTGGCGGTTTTGGGGCCACAGCCACCGGAGGGCCTGACCCCAAGGCCCCTCTCAAAGGGGCAGCATGAAGGTTTCTCCTCAAGGGCCTTGTAGCCTGGTTTCCCCCCTCCCCATGTGCTGCCCCTTCCTGCTGTGGGGCTGCCCCCGCTCCCCCACTGCCCCTGCAAGGGCTGGGCTCCAGGGCTGCTGCATGCGTGTAGTGCTGCTCAGTCCTGGCACTCGCTCCCTGCTCGGGACAGGGGCTGCACCCAGGCATGTGCATGTGGTGCCCAGGCGTGTCGGCTGTGTGTGCACCTGTGCCCCCTCCTTGGCGCGGGGGCAGGGCTGGCCCGTGCACAAAGAGCTGCACAGCTGTTGTGCATTAGCCGCTGCCCCGCTAAGCCACCGTGAACGCCGCTGCCCGCGTCGCCCTGAAACCGATCTGGCAACTGCCACGGCCAGGGCTGGGAACGAGCCTCTGCTCCCCTCCCCCTGCTCTCCCTGCCCACCTGCCAGGCCGCAGCCCCCAGCCCAGGGGCCTGGGGCTGCTTCTCCCCTGCCAGGGCCGGGCCGGGCCGGGGGAGGGGAAGGGGCCCGTGCCTGCCCGGACCCTTGCTCTCACTCCTGGAGCCGGGCAGGCTCAGCCCCCGCTCCCGCCAGCCATGAAGGGAGTGTGGGCACAGCGGGGGGGTTGCAGCTGTCCCTCGCCCCCGCGCACAGGGATCGGCAGGGTTTAGGGTTTCTCCGGAGCGAGCGGAGCTCAGCTCTGGACCAGGCAGGGGTTGGGTTTCGCGGGGGGCCTTAGCCCCAGGATCCGGTTTCCTCCTCGTGCCCCAGCTGCAGCCGAGGGAGGGAAGCTAGGGAGGTGGGCAACCCCCTCGCCTGCTGCCCGGGCCCCTGGCAGGAGCAGGCAGGTCAGGGAGCTCCAGCGTGCTCCCGGCTGTCTCCTATCCCAGCCCTGGGGCAAGACCTGCCACGCAGGCAGCTGCAGCTGGTTCCCCCACCCCAGACGACCTGCACGGGGCTCCAGTGGCCCACGGCAGCCTGAGGGCTCGTGCCTGAACCAGCCTGGCACAGCCCCCAGCCCTGGCTCCAGCAGCCGCTGCTGTGAGTGGCACAGCGCTTGGTGGGGCACGAGCCCTGCATAGTGATGGAGCTGGAGCAGATGGCACCAGGTCAGCCCCAGCCTTTGCCCTGAGACGACACAAAGCCGGTGACAGGGACCTGCCAAAGCGCGACAGGCCCATGCAGGGCTCCCAGCTCGGAGTCTGGTGCAGCTCAGGGCCTGGGTGTCTCCTGGCCCCACTGGCTGCGGGGTCCTACCCAGCTCCGCCACCTGCCTGGCATGTCCCGCGGGGGCTCACGCGCCTGCATTCGGGGCGCCTGCCTCGTGCAGCTGCTTGCAAGCACCCCCGTGCTCCAGGCGCATGGGGCCAGGCCGAGCAGAGCTGAGCTGCCCTCTCGCACGGCCTGGCTGGGTGGGGTGCTGCAGAGGCAGGGCAGTTCCCTGCAGGCAGCAGCTTGGAGGCTGCTCCCAGCCCGGGCCGGCTCCCACAGCCCCTGCCCAGCCCCCTCCCCTGCCCGGGAAGGCAGACAGACCACCAGCAGGTGTGAAACCTGCCTGTCCCGCAGCCTCCGTGCCACGGAGAAGAAACCCAGCTGTCTGCTAATGTGCCAGAACCAATGCATTCATCACAGCCCGTGAATGGGGGCATTCAGCCTGCAGGAGGGGGGAGCATGGCCCCTCCCGTCCTGCCCCAGCGAGAGGGCGGGGGGCGTTTGCTGAGGGTCTCGGCCCCCCTTCTGCTCCACCAGATCCTGTCCAGGGAGCGAGAGCAGAAGGGGGGACATGGCACCTCGGGGTGGGGCTCTGTTACCCCTTGGGGGTTGCGCCTCACCACCCAGGGCCCCCCCAGCCCCTCTGGGTGCCCGCCAGGCCCAGCGGGCAGGGGGAGGGCCCCGGTGAGGCCAGTGCAGAGCTGCTAGGGCCAGGGAAGGATGTGGTTTCGGAAGCACGCGGCCTCAGCGCCCGGCTCCCTGGTCCCTCTCTCCCTCTGCCTCTCTCCCTCCTCCCTCGTTCCTGTTTTCCCGGCCTGCTGGGCCCCCGGGAGGTGCCGCGGCCAATGGCCGGCGCGGGCAAGGAGGAGGTGCGCTCATGAATACTTCAAGCGGCGCAGCCAGGTGGAGGAGACAAGGGGGGATTGTGTGCGGCGCCTGGCAGCCCCGCCAGGCCACAGCCCTGGGCGCAGGCTGCAGCCAGCCAGGGCCGGGGCCTCTGCGCTCAGGCCCAGCGGTAGCAGGGTCCCTGAGCCAAGGCATGGTGGGGAGAGATTTGCTAGCAAGGCCCCACGTAGCAAGCGCTCTCACCCCTGGGCATGCCGCGGCCTTGAGGCTGGGGCTTTGGCAGTGCCCGCTTGTGGGGAGCAGCCGAGGGTCACACACTGGCGTGGGAGTGCCCGGTACCACGCCGCCAGCACAGGGGCCTCGTCCTGGAAGGAACTGCCCATGCCCTGGGTCCGCAGGAGGGCCGGGACCTTGCTGTGCGGCTGGAGGCCGGGTGTGGTGCCTGGGGCTGGTGGACTGGGGCCTCCCCACTCTGCACAGATAGGCTGGCGCAGGACACCTGCCTCTGTCCCTCCTCATTTAGGTGCCGCCCTAATTAGCCCACAGGAGCAGGAAATGAGGGGGGAACTGGTGCATTGGAGAAGCCAGAGGCTGCAGCCCGTCCTCCATCCTCAGTGGTGGGAAGGGAAGGGAAGGGAAGGGAAGGGGCTGCGGGTGCAGCTGGGGTCCGTGCCGGCAGGCTCCCCTGTGCTGCTCCCAGGCCAGGACCCCATATCCCTGCCTGGTCCCTCCCTGCTGCCCCAAGCAGGACCCCCGGTCAGCGGGGTGGGGCTCGCCACTCCGCTTGCACACCCCAGGTCTCCAAGGAAGTCTGGCTCCCCCCTTCAGGGCCCACAGCTCTGCTCCTGCCTCGGGAGCGAGGGCAAGCAGCTCTGAGCAGCACCTGCCCCCACACCAGGCACTGCTGGGGCGCAGAGCTGCCAGGCACCCTCAGCCCCCGGTCCAGGGAGGTGACGATGTGCCCCAGACCCAGTTGGCCCCCAACTACGCCCAGCCAAGGCCATGCGGGGCTGAGCCCAAGGGTCCCAGCCCTCGGTCACGCAGCAGCCGGCCCAGCCTGCTC
>NW_005842859.1:579324-579885 GCF_000455745.1 Alligator sinensis | reverse complement strand
CTGATCCTTGCTGTCAGGGCTGAACCAATCGCCCCTAATCCGTCGGCTCTGCTGGCAGGACAAGTGCGGTCCGGGCGAACAGGCCCCTTTTGTGTGCCGGGATTTACAGCGCAGCCCAGGAAATCTCGCTCGCTTCCTGAGGCCGCATTCCCACGCGGCCACCCGGGCACCGCCCTGCCCCAGCCAGGCCCAAGTCTGGACCCTCTGCCCACACCAGGAGGGGCAGAGCTGAGTGTGGGAGCAGCCGGCTCCCTTGGGCAACCCCTGGGGAATGAGGCCACGGTCCTGTCTACTCCCAGCTCCTCAGGTGCAGGGCTGCGTCCCCTGCCTGGCCCCGGGGCAGCGCGCGGGGGTGGGGGTTGGGGTGGGCTTCTCGGGCCTGCCGGAGGGAAACAGGCAGAGACTGAAGGTGCGTTGTGCCCTGGGCTCCCCTGGCACCAGCGCTGTGGCAGGACCATGCCCTCTCGAACAAGGATCGTGTCCTTTCTCGAGCAAACAGCTTCAGGCACAGCCGGCTGCTGTGCCCTGCCCTGTCCCCCAGCCCCGTGCCCACAGGGCAGG
>NW_005842859.1:577820-579314 GCF_000455745.1 Alligator sinensis | reverse complement strand
GGCAGCGAGGCAGGGCCCTGCTCCAGCCCCCAGCCCAACTCCTCTGCATCCGCCTCCCACGCTCCATCAGCTGGGGGTTGCGGGACCTGGGGCAGGGGCCAGAGGGCAGAGCTGAGGCTGGAGCTTGTCCTGCTCTCGCTGGGGAATCAGTGCTGAAGCCCAGGCCTGGTGGTGCACGCACACAGGTGTGCACACCCCTGCACACATGTATGCGCGTGCAAATGCACACATGCATTTCAGGCTGGGCCGGGCGGACGCAGACATGCTGGGCACCGCAGGCTCCTGCCCGTGGCCGGATTGCAGTGGGCCGGAGGGAGGGGGCGGCCCAGGCCTGAGCCCTGCTGCTGCAGAGCACAGCTGGGCCGGGCCGGCTGCCAGCACCCCCTGGCGGGGCCAGGCCGAGCTGCACCGTGCCGGCTGTGGCCGTGGCCGTGGGGCCCGTGGCCCTTGCTGCCTGGGTGGCCCCTCAGCCCCTGGGCTGTGGAGGCTGCTCTGCTCCTTGGTGCCTCTTCTCCAGGCCACCCCTGGGCCACGAACGGGGGCAAATCTAGGGCCAGGGACCATGGGCAGCGTGGGCACAGGGGCAGCCACATCCGGCCTTGCCCCGCCACATCTGGATCATGGTGTGCTTGGGGGGTCCCGGTGCTGCTGCAGTCCCACCATAGCCTGACCAGTGCCCGCAGTGAAGCCAGGCAGCGCTCTGAAGCTGCAGGGCTGGTCCCTGGCGGGTGTCCCCCCTTTGGATCCAGGGCAGTGGGCAAGAGCCCCAGTGTGGGGCTGGCTCCTCCGGTGCCTGGGGCAGCCCCCATGATCTCACCTGCCCTGGGCCCCTGCAGCGCGGGTGTCGGGGCTCTGGGATGGGGGCCTGGTCCCTGTGCCCGGTGGGGCAGGGAGGGGCTGGGCAGGGGCCCTCTGAGAGCCTGAGGGTGCAGGGGTTGGGGCCCCTCTGTGCTGCAGAGCTGGCTGGCACAGGGTGTCTGGTCCTTGAATGGGCAGGGGGCCCTGGAGCCCCCTCCCAGGCTCGGAGCTGCCAGGAGCAGCCCCCGGGTGAGTGCCTGAGAGGAGCAGGCCCTGGGCAGGGCCGCAGTCTGTGTGGGCTGAGGCAGGCAGGCCTGGTCCCCCTGTGGACTTGGGGGTCTGGAGAGTCTGAGTGGCCCAGTGACCCCAGGGTGCTGTGGTCCTGCAGGGGAGGGTGCTTAGCTGGGGGTTGGTGCCCTCAGCAGGGGAGCTCTGGCCCCCGCATCAGGGCTGCTCCTGGGCTTGCAGCCTGGTCCCCGGGCTGGGCGCTGGGACCCCGGGCTGCAGGGATCCCCCGGCCTGGGGAGCTGTGCCGCCCCGGCACTACCTGCAAGCAGCCTGGGGGGAGGGCGGCTCTGCCGGGGAACAGGTCTCCCCTGCCTTGGGGCACTTGAACCGTGGGGCCTGGCATGGGAAGGGCTGCAGGACTCCTTCCCCCGCCCTTCCCGCTGCTTCTGTCTGGCAGGGGCGGGGGCA
>NW_005842859.1:575401-577530 GCF_000455745.1 Alligator sinensis | reverse complement strand
CTCCCGCCCGGCCCGCGGCCCTGCCTGCCCGGGTGCCCGGCCCCGCTGGGCCAGGCTCCTCCCTCGTCCGCCCCGCGCCTTCCAGAAACGTCTCCAGCCCCTTTCCCTGGGAAGCGGGTCCCCCCACCCGGGCAGGAAGCCTTCCGCCGTCCTCCTCCCCACTTCCTTCCCCTGCAGCCAGTGGGGGGCAGCCGGGGCCCTCGGCCTCCCCACGCAGCTGCTCCGCGGAGCTTCCTGCCTTTGACCCCTTCATCCGCTGCCCCGGGCAGTGCCACCCCCAGCCCGGCTGATCCCCGCAGCCTCCTGGTCGGGGCCTGCCCGCCCGCCCCCCAGCTGCACCCTCCATGCTGCCCAGCACCTCTCCAGGGCTGGAGGGACTCACTTCCAGCCTGTGTCTGCACTGATCTGCTGCCCTGGATGAGAGAACCAGCTCCTGCTGCCCCCAGCCCGGCTGCCCATGGGAGCCCCCCGCCTGGCAGCAGCTAGCGTGCCCCCCCAGCCAAGGGTGAGGGTGAGAACAGCTGCGGCCTCTTTCCAGCAGAGCCTGGCCTTCCCGGTAGGAGCTGCAGCAAGGGGAGCACATGGGCCTGGGACTGGCTGGGGGTGAGATGCACACTGTGTGCCACCCCACGTGTGTCCCCTGTGTCGCAGAGGGCGCAGCTGGCAGGAACGCAGCTGCACCCGCTGGAGCAGCGTGGAGGCCTGCCCTGCCCTGCCCTGCCCTGCCCATCAGCCCCTGGGGTGGAGGGAGCCCAGGGCTTCCCTGCAGGGGAAATTCTTTGCAGGTTCCCTCCTGCGGCCTGTGCCCTGCCCTGGCAACGTTGACCACTGAGCGGGCTGAGCCAGTCCTCAGGGCTGCCGGGGGGCGGGGGCCTGTGAAATGGCCGGGAAACAGGTGGCTGCTAGAGGCGGGTGCCTCCGTGCTCGTGCCTGTGCCCTGGCTGGGGAGACTTCTCCCTGGCAGCCGGAGGAGCCCCACTCCCTGCTGAGCTCCTGCGGCCCCTGCAAGAGGGAGGATGGGGTGGGAATGAGGCACGACCCTCCCCTCATAGGGGCTTGCAGCAGGGTGCCACGCGCCATGAATGTGCTGTGTGCCGTCACTAGTGCTATGCATTATCCTGCTGGACGGGGGACCCTGCAGACCGCAGCAGCCTCGTGGGCTGTGGCTCTTGCCAGGGATCTTGGGAGCTGAGGGGCTGCAGGGATGGCTGTGCGGGGCACAGCCCCCCCCCCACCTGGGGGGCAGCGACCAGCAGAGGGCGCCTGGAGCAGGGCCCAGCAGCTGAGGCCTAGGCCTGGCACCTGCACCTAGGCCAGGCCAGGCCCAGAGCTCCTGGCACCCTGGTGCCCAGGCACCGCAGTCCCCACCACCACGGGCATCACCCCCAGACCAGCGCAGAGCAGCTGAGAAGAGCCTGGCTGCCGGCCAGCTACCGTGTCCCACTGGCTGGGCTGTGGGCTGGGGCACAGGCCGAACCTCGACCTCCACCAACAGCCCCGTGGTCCACGTGTGGAGCAGGTGGCGGCGGGTGAGCCACAGGCTGAAACTGCCAGAGTGCTCGGCCCAGGGGCCTCAGGCACAATGACTGTCGTCCTGTGGTGGGACCCCGGTCAGCTGGCAGCAGGCGGGTGGGCACCCAGCACACTCCTGGACGAAGCACTGGAAACAGCACGCGGGCAGAACTGGGGCCGGGGCTGCAGCGTGCCGGCTGCCGAGACAGGACACACGTGACGAGATGCTCCATGGCACCATCCAGCTCGGCCACAGTGCCACGCGACGCAGCCTCTGCGTGTCCTGGGCGGCAGAGAGGGGGCAGAGGCCTGGCAGGCAGGGGGTTAACCTCTGCTCCCTGTGCCTGGCTGGGCAGTGCCCAGCACCCTGCAGACCTGGTCCCGGCTAGTTACCACAGTAACTTGGGAGCAGGGCCAAGGCCTGGCCCAAGCCCCCAGCACCGCTACCCCCACCGACCTCCAGGCCGGGGGATGCAGGGAAGCAGCAGCCCCCTCCCTGCCCTGGCAGCAGGATGGGGTGGGCAGGCCCCTGCACCGGGGGTGGTGCAGGGGCAGGCGGTCCGGCGGCGAGCCCCGGGGGCCAGGCCGGACGGGGGCGAGGCGCTGCCCGGCCTAGG
>NW_005842859.1:562963-573848 GCF_000455745.1 Alligator sinensis | reverse complement strand
GAGCCGGCTGTCAGGAGGGTGCAGCCCAGCCCGTCGCCGCCCCGCAGGGCACAGCCTCGCAGCAGCCCGTGCCAGGGTTTTCTTCCAGCGCGCTCCGAGGCCTCTCAGGGCCTGGCTCCAGCCTCCCCTGGCGCTCGTGCTGCAGAAATTAATGGCTGTGACATCACCGACCTCTGGATTTTTTTTACTTAATTCTTTTTTTCACCCCACCCGGGTGGCGCGGCCTCGTGCGAGCGGCTCCTGTTCAGGTTGTGCCGGGCGGACGAGGCCTCTCCGCGGGCCCGCTGGCGTTTCTGTGTGGCCTTCTCCGGAGGTGGGAGCAGCCGCATCCGCGCCCCCGGGCAGAGGGTGACCTTGGCAGGCGGCAGCGGGGCATGGGTGGTGGTGCCATCTTAGCCCCGCTCTGGCCCGGGGATGCTTTCCGGGCAGGCGAGGCCAGAGGAGGCGGGACGTGGGGGAGTTCGGGCTGCTGCTCCGCGTCTCTTGGATATTTACTGCAACTTTCTTTGTTTTGAAAGCCAAGCGGGTACCTTGCAGCAGCGACATGTGCTCGGTGATGCCGCGGTGGGAGGGCCGGGCTTTGTAAACAGAATCCTGTGGAGGTGCTTTCACAACAGCCCTTGGCACGGAAGCGCTTTGGCCGAGTGCTGACATCATGGGGGCTGCAGGAGTCCAGTGCTCGTGAGCTGGCAGCTCCCAGGTTCGAGCCCGGCCTCCTGCTGCCCGCCGCGGAGCTGTCCCCACCTGCCCTGTGGCAGCACCTGGCAGAGTTGATATGGGGGGGTATCTCCTCTGGTCAATGGGCACCCCTCGGTCACAGGGGCAATCCGCTGCCAAGCCCCCCTGTTCCCCCCGAGTTTGGGGGGAGAAAGCAGGTTTTCCTCAGCAGAGCCGCTCGCTGCAGCGCGTCTAGTGCCAGCGGTGATGCAGTTGGTCGAAAGAACCAAGCTAGCTGGCCGGCCCCAAGTCCCGTGTGGGGCATTGGCAGAGCCTCCACCCCTGCCCCAGCCCCCTCCGACCTTTGTGCTTGGTTTGGGGCATTTTTTTAAAGGTTTCGGCAACACCAAATAAGAAACAGGAACTCTGCTGTGCTATTTTTAGAGCAGCTCTTCATAGTTGGGCAGCTCTTGAAAGCAAGGTCCTGGGGCCTGGCCGGGTGGGCGCAGGTAACTCCTGTCTGCCCCTGAGCAAAAGGTAACTCTTGTGTGGGCCGGGTGCCTGCCCAAAGAGGCCTCAGGCTGTTGCTCTCAGGGGCTGGCTTCCCTCCTGGCCCTGCCGCTCTGCAGGATCAGCTGGAAGGGATTAGGCTGGGGTGGGGAGAGGGACAGTGCATGCAAAGTGCCTCCATTGAGGTGCCATGCAAAGCCCATGCTGTTTTGCCCGGATGTGTTAATTGCCCTCTGATCTCTGCATGTCCCGGAGAAGAGGGTGCTCAGGTCACGCTGAGCAGGGTCATGCCTGTGTCCCAGGCTGGTGTTTTTAAATGCTGAGCTCCAGGGGCAGGTCTCCCCTGGTCCACAGAGCACCAACCTGTAGCAGCTGCATCTCGGTGGTGGGGTCAGTGCGGCGGCCACTGCTGGCTGAAGCGGCATTTTCCCCTCTGTCCGTGTTGGGGGTGGACTGTGGCTGATTGTTCCAGGTTCAAATGACTGGGCTGTGCGAGCTCCTCTGCTGTGTTTTTACCGTTGTGAAGGACGCCCGTCCTTAGCTCCTTACGGTTCTGGCCTTGGCAGGGGAAGGTGCAGCCAGGGCCGGCGGTGCCTGCATGCACTGCCAGGTGGCCGGTCCCCATAAAACGGCCCTGTTTAGCGCGTGCTTGGATGATGCGGTTTTGGTGGTTGTGCTAGTTTACTCCTTGCTCTAGTGTTTTGCTGATTTTAATTGGGTTGCTGGTGAACGAGCCTGTCTGATTGGAGCCGTCTGAATGCTGGAGCCCAGCGCTGGGGAGGCGGGAGGTGCTGGGCTTCAGGTCAGTGGCGCAGTGTCGGAGCACGTCTGCCGTGCGCCCGGCAGTCGGTAATGACACGGGCGTAGGCTAGTCCTTCCCGCAGGACTGTGCCTGGCTCTGGCTGCAGGGTGCTGCGTGCCTAGGGAACGAGGCAGCTGTTCCACTTCTCGCCCTTTCTTCTTCCCTGTCCCCTGAGGGAGCCTGGTGCAGTCCTGGTTTTCTGACGAGACGCTAAGGCGCCGGGAGCCCCGAGGCCCCAGGGTGTCTGACCTCCGTGCCATGCTGGGCCGGGAGCACGTGCAGTGTGAGCAGAGGGCGGCCAGGTTCCGCGCTGCCCAGAGCCCGCGGGGCAGCGGGAAGTGTGCGTGTGCAGTTGCCATGTCCAAAGCGCTGTTGTGGAGACCAAACTCGGCCTCGGGGTGCAGGGGCAGCCCCCGGGGCCTGCGAGCACTTCCAGGAACGTGCCCGTCTGTCCCGGCGAGTGTCAGGCAGCTTCGAGGTAGGAGCTGCAGCTGCTGATTCCTAGTAGGCAGCAGCTCGGCTTCTCCGACCTCCCTGTGTTGCTCCTTGGCTCTTTGCAGTCTGTTGTGAGGATGAAGATTTCCAGAAGGATCTTCAATGGCAACCCACCCCCCCCCCCCCACCCCCCAGTGTAGCTTCAACCATTAAGGTTCCCCATTGACTTGAGTTCAGACTGGTCTGGGTAACAGGAGATCCTGAGGTAGAGGAAATGCTCAAGTACTTTTTAATGTATATTCAAGGAACACAAATTCCCAAGGTTGAGATCTTTTCTAGAGGGAAAGCAGGTGATACGCTCTCTGTCTGTGCCTGGAGGAGAGAGGCCATCTGCATGCCCCAGGGCTATGGGAGGCTGTAGGGGTGTTTTATCATTCAAAGACCTCTCTTCACTGCTGAAATTGGTTCTGTTTGGAGACCTTGCCTGGGGAGGGGACGGGTAGCAGCTCTCAGTTGCTGAAAGGCTGCCATCAAGAAGAGGGGGGAACATTGCCGCACAGGTGAGGGCTTGAAACTGCAGCAAGGCAGACTTGGACTGAACCTCAGGAAGACCTGCCAGAGCAGCAAAGCAATGATGGGGCGAGCTGCCTGGGGAAGCAATGGAGTCTCCTTTGCCGAGGGGCATTTGAGAAGCATCTGGATCTACATCTGTCTGGGCTGGTTCAGGAGCAGTGACTTCTGCCTCTCCGAGAGAGGCTGGGGGATGACTCCGGAGGCACGTCCAAGCCTAGGAGCCCTGTTTGGAGATTGCTGCGGTGCCCGGGAGCCGCAGAGGCAGGCACTGCAGATCCGCACGACTGTGCCCAGTCCTCTTAAAACGTGTTCCTTTTTCAAGAGCAAATTTGACCTGCTGTGCCAAAGACTTTGAGTGCCAGGAGTGGTGGCTGGAGTCTCATCTGGGCCTGGGAGTGCTGGGCTGTGTCCCTGCTCCATCAGAAACAACCCACGGGACCTTGGGCAGGCTGCTTCGTGCCCATGGAGGTGTTGCAGGGCAGCGTGCGAGGGGGCTTCTGAAGGGAGGTGCAGGGAAGGTTCTCGGGTGCTCAGAGCCCACCGCACTGGGTTGGACGCTTGCCTTGGGTAGGGGCTGCATGTGTTCGGGCCTGCAGCTATCTGAGTAGCTCTTCCAAGGCATTGAGATCTCCTGCCCACATCTGCAATCTCAGGCGCTCTGTTTGTTCCCCCATTACCTGTGGTGACTGGAAGAGGAGGTGGGAGCTGTGCATGTGCCTCCACGGTTTGGCCATAAACAACAGGGTTTCCTTAGCGAGGATGCATCCTTGGGCTACCCGCTGTGCGGCGCGCAGCACCTGTATGACCACAGAGCTGCTCGTCACAAGGCCTCGCGAGCATCTGAAGCTGAGCGGGGCTGCGGTTGTGCGTACCCAGACCTCCGGTGGGTCCTTGCCAGTCGGTAGAACAATGGGTCGTGGTCCCAAGAGCGAGGCCTGGCTCTGCCTCACAACCAGGATTTGAAGTTGAAGGTCGCGGCAAAGCCTCCGCAGCGATTTCCATTGGCAGTTTGTCATGCTGGCTCAATGTTGAGGGAGAGAAACCTTGCTCGTCCCATGTCCTAGCCTTTTCTTTGCAGTTTGTCAGTTAACTGCATGTCGGTGATGTTAGAGAGGCTTCCGTTGAAATTGCGGATACAGCTAAACCAGGGGCAGGCAATTATTTTGGGCAGAGGGCCACTTACTGAGTTTTGGCAAGCCATTGAGGGCCGCATGACGGGCAGCCCAGGGCAGATTAATATTAATTTTCTAAATTTTTTAAGGGCCCTGCAGGCCTGGCCTGGCAGGCCGCATCCGGCCCCCGGGCCGCATTTTGCCCACCCGTGCTAAAGTTCATATAGACTGAAAAACTGGGGTGCTGAATGATACTATAATATTAGTGCCACTTATGGCAGTCTTCGCTAGAGAAATGCACTGTCAGAATTGACAAACTTCTAAAACAATCTGGGCAGCCTTGCTGTGATGGAGAATGATTTACCTTTTCTGTGGCAGGCCACAGCCTTTTGGGCTAACACACGGCCTCCCCGGTGCTGCCCACCTGTCTGTATTTGGCTGCTTGGTGACTCTTCTGTCTCCCAGAACTTCCAGCTTCTTTTCAACAAATGGCAGGGCCCTGAGAGCAGCAGTTCCAGTCCTTTCCTCACCAACGCCCATTAAAGATCAGAGTTTCAGTCTGATGATGGAACGGCTCCTGAAGACGGTGCGAAACCCAAATATTTTATTCCAAAAAGTCGCATGAGCTTGCTAGCTTCCTGCAGCAGCACAAGAGCTGCCTTCGAAGCATGTTGCAGACCATTTCCAGGGGCAGGATTGGGACTTGTGGTTTTCTTGTGAGACAGTTGCTTGTGAGCAGGAGTTCTGAGATGACTTGTTTTTCTTACTTCTTCCATAGAAATTGGAAGCTCTTTCAAGTACCAGTCAAGCAAACCACAGCCCAAGGTGTGCTGAAGTTGGCAGGGTCAGTGGAGATACGGCCTTTTCATTCGTTTCACTGTTAACAAGCTCTGAATTATTTGAGGAACTAACAAGCAGGCACAAGACAGATCCATGTGGCATCATCATCGTAAACCCAGTGCAAGCAGTTTGTGGTCTTAAAGGAACAGCCAGCGTAGGGACCACACTTCCGCGTAGCTGGGAGTCGCAGCAAAGGTGGCTGCCGCTGAGAGATCAGGAGCAGCAGTTTCTCTGCACCTCCAGCCACGCTTCCCTAGGCAGTAAATGCTCTGCTCCATTGTGTGCAGCCCTTTCCTCTGCTCCCTGTTTGCCCAGGTCTTGAATGCAGGCACTGGGTGTGTGTCTGGGGGAGGGGAGCAGTGGCAGGAGAGAAACACCTCGTTGTGAAACCACAGAGACTGACGTGGGCTTGGGAGACATATCTGGGGCTATTTTTAATCTCCTTTAAAAAAAAAAAAAAAAGCCTGGATTCCATACTACAGTGGTGTCTCTTCAGCTAGGGAAGGAACAGGGTAGGTGCTGCCTGTGCTGTGCGGTGCAGTCTGGCTCCGGGAGCCGGGAGTTCAGGTCTGCACGGCTATGGGCACGCGTGCTGATAGGGCAAGTGTACGCCAGGATTTTCATGTAAGCGGGTAGAGGAGGTCTGAGAGCGAGGCCCTGTCCTGGTTCAGAAATCAGAGAGAAGCTGGGCTGGAAGGGACCTGCAGAGGTCTCGCTTAGGCCAGCGTCCCATCCCAACCTGCATGTTTGGCTGCTCCAGTGCTCTGTTATAGTCCGTGACGACTTCCACGCCTGCTAAGGACCCGTGTCCCAGCCATGCTGGCTGCCCGGCCCTTGGCGCAGCCAGGTGTGCTCCTAGTGCATCTCCCTCGCCAGGGCTCCCTGCCAGGGCAGGAGATAAAAGTTGCAACATGGTCTCCTGAAGTTGTTACTTGAGGTTTAAAAGTTCCCTGGGCGGATGTTGACATGGATACAGTGTTGCCGCTGTGGTCCATGCGCTGGCACCAGGTATGAGGACATCCCCGTGTGATCCTGGCACTATCGGGGATGACAGTTGTGTCTCGGACGTGCCAGTTTCTGCCCCTCTTCCAAGGGCTGGCGCAGGCGTGAGTGGTGGGGCTGCTCTTGATGCAGTTGTGCCCGTCAGCCCAGGCAGAGCCTGTGCTTTCCCACCTGGAAGGCCCAGGAGCGGTCCTGCAGGCCCCCCGGGGCTTTCAGCTGATGCATGCTCCTGCAGCATGTGACCAGCTCCCCGGCTCGGGAGCCAGGCTCCCAGCAGCAGGCTGTGCAGCAGTGCCCTGGCCAGGCCATTCCCAGGGACTGGGCCTTGCGCCCCAGGCCTAAGGGCACCGCTGCTGCTTGAGCTGGAGTGGGTGCATGGACTCCACTGCATGCATGGGAGTGACAGGCATGGACCCAGGCTGTGCAAGTGCCGGGGGTTTGTGTTCCCAGGAGAGGGGGACAGTGGGCAGCAGTGTGGTAGCCATTATCTCTCAGTATTGGGATGTGGGATAAGGGCCAGTGTCATACACATCACAGTTTGACTTCTCCCCAGCCCGCCAAGCCACGGGTCCATCCCTTTTCCTAGCCATGGCCTCCTCACCTGGCTGTGACCTACGTCGGGGGGCTGCAGTACAGCTGCTGGTATGGCAGGGTGCTGTGTGTCCGTGGGGGTAGCGCCCTGTTCCTGCCACCCACACATTGCAGCAGCACGAGGTTTAGGGTTGGGGATGGGGCAGAGGGTCGATGCCGTGGGCAGCAGGCCCAGCTCGCCAAGGGAGGCAGGGGCTCTGGGCTGCATCCCATTCCCAAAAGATGCTTCCGTCAGCTGGCGAGTTGCACCACTGTGTGCAGGGGCTGCCCCCAGCATCGCTGCCCTTGGGAACCGTCCCTGTGAGAGGCCATCACACCTTGGCCTGGCCAGCAGCAGCCCTGCAGCATCTGGCCTCCCCGCCCTAGAGCCATGCCCCGCCAGCCTTGCTGAAGGACTCAGCTGACATGTGAGCTTGGTTTTATCTCTCTTTTGGCTGTGTGGAGATGCTCCCCAAATCCCGGAAAGCAGAGCAATGCATAAGTAAAGGGAAACCTTTCTGCCTTCATCCTCAATCAGCCTTGCAAGTGATGACAGCGCCAGCCACCAACCATTTGAGTTGGTCTCTAGCACGGGCCAGGCAGCACTGCATGCCTCAGCTGCCGCAGAGCCATGATGGTGACCACAGTGGTAACTCCCGAAGGATGAGACGGATGACAGACAGACCTTCCTGTTGCAGCCCGTGATGGCATTGCCCTTGTGGGTCTGTGCTACTGATGGATGTGGTGCGGGTGCCTCTGGTAGGCAGTGAAGATGAAGTGAGCGCTGCAGGGAGCAGGTCATCGCTGAGGTTGCGGGGACCTTCCCATGGTTGTTCCATCCTTCCCGGGTGTGGGTGGGCGGGCGGGCAGTGTCTCAATGCAGCCCCTGCTGCTGAGCTGCACCTGCTAATTCTGCCGGTGTGCTTGGGCTGTCGGTTGCTGCAGTAGGATGGTGACGCTGGATGCTTCTGAGCTCCTTTTGAGACGGGGCATGACCCCCCTTCTTGTGGCAATTTTGGTAGATGCTGGGTTTTTTAAAAGATTTGTTTTTAAACCAGTGGCTTTGCTGTGCTGGCAGCAGTGTCTGCAGTGAGTGCAGCAGAGCTGCTTGCATCTTTCGGAAGCCCCAGCTTGGGGCTGAGCTGTCCAGTTGGTGCCAGGCTTCCCGGCAGCACAGGGTCTGAGCCGGGGTAGAAGTGGTGTAACGAGCCAATGCCCAGGACTGCCCTGGGGACCCTGCAGCTGGGCTGTCCTTGGGACAGTGCCGGTGGCTGCTTCTGGTCCCTCCCAGGTTCCCACTGGCCTGGCTTACTGGTTTCTGGCACCTGCAGTGGTATGTCCCTCTCTGAGGGTTGGAAAGGAGGAGGTAACTCATCTCTCTTCTGTGTCTCCCTGGGGTGAGGGTGACCCCTGCGACTTACCCCTGCAGAGCCTTCAGGCCAGTGCAGGTGCTTGGCTTCCCGCGGATGGCTTAGACGCCTGCCCCCGTGCCACCTGGTCCCCCCAAGCAGCCGCTGGGTGTTGCCAGGCTCTGGGTAGCGGGAAGCTGCCCACGGGCTCCAGAATAGCAGCAGTGACACAGGCGTATTCCTGTTGATCTCTCTTCTGCCCTCTGATCGCCTTGAGGAGGAGCAGGGGCACCTGCCTTGTGTACGGTTAGGAGGTTTCCTTGGCAACAGGAGGGCCAGGAGCTCCCATTTATTAACACCTTACAAAAGAAAATGTGGAGCATGCAGAACCCCCAGCCGTGCCCCGGGCACGCTTGGCAGCTCTGGTGCCACTGGCAGCTTGGCATGAGCGCAGCCTCATTGCCCTGCTCATTTGGGCAGAGGGTTGGGTTTAGGACATGGATGCTGCTTGCCATGCGCTTGCTGGCTCCCAGCAGCCATGAGCTCTGCGCATGGCAGTGCTGGTCTGCAGCTCGCCTTGCCTGCTTGCCTGGCAGTGCTGGAAGAGCAGCGCGGTTGGAAGCTTGCGAGCCCCCCCCTCAGGTTTCTGCTGCTTCGGAGAATCCCAGGAAGTTCAGCACAAAATGCAAGGCTGACCTGGCTTTGCAGCTGCACAGACAATCGGAGCAAAGTTGCCAACTGCCGTCAGCGAGATTGCATTGCACGTACGAACTGAGGTTGCATTGCACGTATGAGCTACTTCTGTTCCTGAGTCGTCTTTTCTGGGTAATGAAGTCGGTTTAATGTAGTTCTGTTCATAAGATGCCTGCTCTACAGGCCAGAGTTGCAGTACCGCCGAGGGATGCTGCTGGGTGAATGTGAGGTTTTCCTGTTCCTGATTGCACATCTGATTGCGCGGCCTCGGTGTGGGATTCATGTGGGGTTTGCTTGGAAGGCCGCGTGTTCTCCCAAACATCTGGGACAAATGGGGAGACTGGAGAGGGCCAGACTCATTGGCCAAGTTTCCCTAGTTCTCTAATATTGAAGATCTTGCAAGACGTCTTTCCATTCCTGCAAGAACTATGTAGAAACCTTTTACTTGTGGCACCCTAGACAGACTTGTGCTACCCCTCGGGAAAACACCAGCTCTTCCTTGTCACTCTTTTTATTGCCTGCAGAAAAATAATCAAGCAGTTTTTCTGCTGCAGAGAGCTCGGAAAGAGCATGGCTGTGGGTTCCTGTTTGAAATCCCTCAGTTCACCTTGTGAATCATGTTTGCACACCTAATGGTGCTAACTGATTACCAGCGTCACCTTTGAAAGGATCTCAAGGCACCCCAGGGCACCGTGGCACCTGGTTGAGGATCACTGGTGCAAGACATGGTAGGTGCAATTCCCCTTGTTTTCAGCATTGTTATGCTGGAGCCAGCTCAGGAGACAGGCATCTCATTTATCTGTAGCTCCTCTGTGGCTGATCAAAGCTTGATGTTCTCATGCTGACCGTGGGCCATGGTCTCGCTCCTGCCCGGCAGCAGCGGGCTCCTCTGGGCCAGAATCTTCCTGTGTGCTCAAGCCACGGCTCTGCTGCCGAGGCTGCTAATGCCCATGCTAATTTGTGCTGTGGGCTCCTGGGGGAGATGGGGCTGAGCCCCCCCAGGTCACGCAGACATTCCCCACCCGTGCGTTGTGGTCACTGAGCACGGAGCCGTCTTGGCCTGAAGTCAGGCGGACGGCTGGGCAGGGGCAGCTCAGAGAGGCACGGGCTCTCACAGGCGATAACTTGCATCTCAGCATCCGAATGTTGGCTGTTGCCTACAAGAGCCACTACCTCTAAACTAGTTAGTCTCTAAGGTGCCACCCACCCTGGCTTCTGCCTGGTTCCTCTGATGACGTTAAGGTGCGAAGACTCGAACCCCATCAACAAACTGGCTGATCCATCTGGTCCCCCCGCCATGCAGCTGTGGTTAAGATCACAGGCAAGCCTGCAGCCTCTGCAGGATGCCAGCATCTGCGTCAGACCCATGTCTGCACTCGGTGTCACAAGCAGAGAACTAGGAGAACTTGGCCAATGGATCTGCCCCTCTCCAGCCTTCCCGTTAGCCTTAGATGTTAAGGAGGACACATGGCTTTCAAGCAAACCTTAGTGTGGGATTCATACAGGCTGCAGAGTCAAGCTTGCAGTTGGGAGCTGGAAAACCTCGCGTTCCCCCAGCAGCTGTGAATGGAAACATGCGCCTCCCCGGCACTAGGAACTGGCCTCGTGTGCCCTCGCCCAGGACAGCTTCCTGCCCCCGAAGCAAGGCAGGCAAGACTGGCATTTACAGTCCCAGCTTGCACTTCCCTGTGTTGGAACTGAGTGAACTGGTGAATGTTTAACGCTCCTTTTATGATCGTCGCAGTTGGCTCAGAGACGTTGGACCTTTGCAGACATGGATGGAAATCAGTGATGTTTGCTTTCTGCCGCCCCGGTCTCTGCAAACCCGAACAAAGACCAGGGCAGGGTGCTGGGCTCCCGGAGTGGGGCAAGCCCTGTGCTGTGTGTTTGGGCAGGAGGGGGGTAGTGCAAGCATGTGCTGGGTTTGGGGGGTCACTAGAGCTCCAGACCAGCACACGAGCAAGGCCTGATCCTGCCATGCTCAGCAGCGCCCAGCTCCATTTCCTCCAGCAGGCAGCTTGGGCAAGGCTGAAACTGCAGGGCCCAATCCAGGTTGGTGCTGGCCAGCGGCAAGGAAGCTTGTGGGCTTGATCGAGTGCAAAGGCAGGAAGAGGGTGTCCAGTCGTGGTCCTCCGGTCTCTGTGCGTTTTGGTGGGCTGGGTGGGCCCAGCCCACGTGGTTGCTGCCCAGGGCCTGATCCAGCAGAGCAGGGCGGGTGTTCATGTGATCTGTGCGCTGGCAGGACCCTTGTGTTAGCTCTCTCCAGGCTGGGTTGTGTCCTGCAGTCCCTGCTGCCAGCGCTTCTCAGCCCCGGGGCCGGGACAAACCCTGAGATTTCCAGC
>NW_005842859.1:561181-562953 GCF_000455745.1 Alligator sinensis | reverse complement strand
CCCGAACCCCCTGCCCTGACAGGGCTCTCTGGGCTCATTGCCACAGAAGAACCACTCTGTTATTTTCCTGTGGTCAAGCAATGAGCAGGCGCTAAAAGCTGGCGCCTCCAAGGTGGCCCCGAGTCTGCCAGGGTTGAGAGCTGCTGGATTTGATGTGTCTGTAGCTAGAGACAGTTGTGGTGGCTGCGACTTCGGCTCACATCCCCGTTCTCGACTCTGCCCCAGGTTAGTCTAATCTCACCTCCCCACCCCAGCAAGCAAACAGCACCAGCCTCTCCCTCCTCTGAATTCCCTCGCAGCCCAGCACCCGGGAACACGGGGAGGGTCCCTCAGGGCAGCCCTGGGGCCGGAGCCTACGTGCAGGGGATCGTGGCCAGGGGCTGCTACAGCTCAGAGGAGGTTTCTGCTTCTGCATCGGTGATTGTCACCTGCTTGCATCCCTTGATCCCCCACCACAGTCCCGGCCCTGGTGTGCCAGGTGCTGCCCTGCTGTCTCTGGGAGGTGGCCTCTGAACCCACGACCAGCCCCCGAGTGGCTCTGCTGTGTTCAGCGTGGGCACAAACAGCCCCTGCTCCAGCCCTAAGGAGCAAGGCTATGGCCTGCGCATACCAAGTCTTGCGGTCCAGGCCTGGGCTCCCGCTTAGGCGTGGCTGCGGCAGCAAGGACCCACTGCCTGCTGTGGGTGGAGGTGTCTGGACTCGGGTCTGATAGGGAAGTGGGAGGAAGTCGGCCATGGCTCTCCAGAGGCAGGGACCGGGCAGCCAGGTCCACCCACGGTCACACTGAGGCGCTGAGCTCTGCCCTGGGTGGCAGGACAGTGACTCTGCATTCACTTACTGGCACGCTCAGCTCAGCTCAGCCTTCCTGGGGCTCCTCGGGGCCTTGTCTACACCAGGGCCCTCTAGCTGAAACACCCCCCACCCCCAAGCAATGGTTTTCCTTCCCTGCAGCTGACCACAGTGAGACACCTGCTGTCAGCAGCTGCCTGGCATGTACATGCTCTGCAGCAGCTGCCCTTGCCTGGTGAAGCCAGTGATCGCTGCGCTTGAAGTGCAGGTGGTGCCAGGCCCCGCTGCTCATGGTGCCCACAGCCCCTCTGGCCCGCGTGGGCCCGGCTGTGGGGCAAAGCAAGAGCCCCCGAGTGCTGCAAAGGGGTGTTTCCTGCCCGAGCAGGCCGGGCCACCTCCTGGCACCAGCGCTCACTTGTGCGCGGGCCTGGCAGATGTTTCTTGACCCAGCCCCCGTGGCCGGGTGCAGCGCGCCATTGCGTGCCGTTCACGTGCTCGGCCGGGCTGTCCTGCCTCAGCTCTCCACGGCGCCTGGCGTCTGTGGGCCTTGTGTGTCTCAGGCTCTTTATCTCCCTTCCTGCCCTGGCTTCGTTCCACGCCTGCGCTGCGGTGGCTGGGCCGGCAGCCTCCCCTGCATCACTGTCTCTGGTTTCCTTTTCCCCTCCCCCTGCTCTCCCATATCCCCCTGCCCTTCCCCTGCGCGGCTTCCCTGCCTCAGCTCTCCACGGCGCCTGGCGTCTGTGGGCCTTGTGTGTCTCAGGCTCTTTATCTCCCTTCCTGCCCTGGCTTCGTTCCACGCCTGCGCTGCGGTGGCTGGGCCGGCAGCCTCCCCTGCATCACTGTCTCTGGTTTCCTTTTCCCCTCCCCCTGCTCTCCCATATCCCCCTGCCCTTCCCCTGCGCGGCTTCCTGCCTCCACAGCAGTGCCTGGTCCCCACACAGCCGCTTTCCCGCAGCCGGCTCCTGGGGGGGGGAACCCCCGGG
>NW_005842859.1:549692-560568 GCF_000455745.1 Alligator sinensis | reverse complement strand
CCGGCCCGCCTCCCTGCCTCCCCGGCAGTGCCTGGCCCCCACACAGCCGCTTGCCAGCAGCCGTCTGCTGGGGGTGAATCCCCAGGGTGCCGGGGCTGCCACGCAGGGAGCCCACGTCCCCTTAGGCAGGGCTGCTGGAGGGGCTGGGGCACAGGTGCCTGCCAGCAGGTTCAGGATGGCTCTGAGGGACCGCATGCCCGTCCTCCTGCACCAGACAATGGTGCCCACAAGGACCGGTTCCTGTCCTTGCTCTGGCTCTGTAGCCCCTTCTCCCAGCCTCATGGTGCCTGCTGAGATCCTGGCCACCTGCCCTGAGATCCCTTCCCTTCCCCCCGCATGTGGGAGGCAGCCATGGTTGCCATGGGGCTGGCAGCGATGCTGGGCAGGAAGCGGGGATCCCAGCAGGGCATCTGGGGGAAGCTGCTGCCTATCAGCCTTAACAAGGGACAGGAGAGCGCTGCATGGGGGCACGTGCACTGGAGGCCTCGCCTTCCAGCCAGCTCTAGCCCGGGGCAGGACAGCACCTTCCCAGCCAGGGCTGCTTGCAGTGGGCTTCTCGGCACTGGCTCTTCCAGTGAGGGCAGCGGGGCAAGCAGCAGCACGGCAGGCTGCTAGGATGGGCATCGCTAGCCATGCGCAGTCCTTGTCCCATGGCACGATGCAGCCTCTTTAAAGGGGAGCAAGTTGCTGAGATGGGAGGGCTCTGCCCCATGGCCATGCCTGCTCTGTCTGTTGTGCAGGGCCTGGTAACGGGATGGGTGGGCTTGGGCACGGGTGCGCACGCTGCCACCAGGTTGTGGCCGTGGTGTCTTCCAGGGAGAGCCTCTGCTTTTTCCCTGAACATTGATGCCCTGGTGAGGTCCTCAGCGAGTTGCAGCTGTCTCCTGTAAGACGGGGGTGTGGGCACGTGTGCGTGTGTTGTGGACAAAGTCTAGGGCCACGTAGCTGAGCTCCTACCAACCACCGATCACTCGGGAGCTGCGCACTGACACGCGATCCCTGCTCCAAGCCGCCTCAAGTCCGTTCCTGCTCCCTTCAGCATATGAAACTGTCCAGAGTCCAGTTCAGGACCCGGTCCTGGCCTCAGGTTGATGTAAAGTGCTCCAAACAGCTGGGACTGCTGCGGGCGGCTTTCCCCAGCTGGAAAGGGCGTGTCGAGCTCTGTGCAAGAAGCTGTTGTGGTGGTGCTGTACTTTCCAGCAGGCCCTCCCTGGTCCTACGGCTTCTCAGTCACTGTCAGTGACTTCTGTCTAAGGGTTTTGGGGTGCAGGGGGAAGATCCCCAGTCTAAATATTGAAAGTGGCAGGGTCACAGGGCAGGAGGGGACCTCACAAGGTCGTATCTAGTCCAGGCAGGAACCCTCCCAGTCAAGGACCTGTCCAACCTGCTCTTGAAAACTTCAGGGGCAGAGACTCCACAGCTTCTCCCTGCCTGTTCCAGTGCTGGACCCCCGGAGCCAGAAAGCTCCTCCTCTCCAGCCTCAGTTTCCCCTGCTGCAGCTTGAGGCCATTGCTCCTCGTCCTGTCCCCTGCAGCCGCAGAGTAAAGCCCATCTCTGTCCTCCCTGTAATCACCCTCCAGGTGTCGGAAGACTTATCCAATCCCCCCTCGGTCTTCCCTTCTCCACTCTAAATAGCCCTGGCTCTTTCAGCCTTTGCTCAGTCTTGCTTCCTAGGCCCCTAATCATTTTTTGTTGCTCTGCACTGGGTTCATCCCAAACTTCTTGAAGTGCAGGGCCCCAAACCAGACCTGGTTCTCCAGGTGAAGCCTCCCCAGTGCCGAGTAGAGCAGAACCACCCATCTCCCTGTTCTGATGTTGCAGGTTGGGGTTCGTGGCACATCTGGAGGTTCAGTGCAGTGCTGCTGTTCGGCAGCTGCTTCTGCTCCCACCCCAAAAAAACTAGTGTAACCAGCATTTAAAATGATCGTGCTGTGGCCTCGAGGGCAGACCGGTGGGTCGGGGGACGCTGTGGTGCAGATCTCTGCTGATGCTGTGGGTGCAGTTCTGGCTCCCAACTCAGCACATCAACATGTTGGGGCCTCAGCACGGCTCTGCGGAGCAGGATTTACTGTCGCTTTTTCTGTGCCCGGCGGATCCCTGCTGTTGCACCCCCCGGGCCAGTTCTCCTTTGCTAATAATGTGGATGTGAGCAACTGCCCTGTAGCAAGTAGGTTCCTGGCAGCTTCAGCATCATGGTTCAGTGAGGCATAGAGGCCGGAGAGATGACCGTGTGGGCAGGTGTATGCTTTGGCCCTCGTGCCCATCATTAGGACACTGCAGGCTGTGCTGGTGCGAGCTGGGGGACAGGCAAGCCCCACGGGGATGTTAGTGAGCACGCGGCCCAGGGTGACCCCTCAGGACGTGACCACCATGCCTGATCCACTGCCACTGACTCTTGTTCTGGTTTCTGTCCAAAGCATCGTGTGAAGAAGAAGCCCACGCCAGTGAAGTATGACATGGACGACCTCGTCTGGGCCAAGTTCAGCCGCCGGCCCTGGTGGCCCTGCACCATCTGCCTCGACCCGACACTGGATTGCCACTCGAAGATGAAAGGTAACGCCCCTGCATGGCTGGGGCTGCTGGTGAGCTGTGCGTCACCCCTGCTTCTCCAAGAGTGAGGGTGCACTGTAGCAGCCCCCGAGCAGCCCCACATCCAAACTCAATGGATGTGCCAGATGTGTGGGATTCTGTGGGCTCTGCTGCCCTGAGATGGGCAATGGTGCTGAATGGCACTGAGCAAAGAGACGAGGGCGGAGGTAAAAAGAGGCAGCCCAGCCCCAGCCAGTGGGAGCCGGAGCCAGGGCCAGCAGGGAGAAGGGGCGAGGGGTGGATCAGGAGCCCAAAGAGGTTCAGACTGGTGCTTCATTGCACCTGGGCAGAGTTGCACGCTGCCCTTCCTGCCAACCCAGGGGTGAAGGCATTCCCCTGTCTCAAGCACCAGGATGCCTTGGAGCTGGAAGGTGTCTCCATGCACTGCTGGGCAGAACGCAACCCGGGCTGGGGCCCCGCAGCCATCCCATCCATGCATGGGCCCAGTGCCCGCTCTGGGTCCTCTTTGCCCAGAGCCCTCTGACCTGCCTGCCATGTGGTGACCCTGCTAGTGGTACCCCTGGGCATGCGTGCACCCTGTGTAACCCTGCAGCTCCTCTGGCACCACCTGCATGCTCACAGGGTGGAGTGGGGAGAAACATCCTGCAAAGGTGCCCCATCCCCTTGCATCTGGAGTGAATGGGCTGTGCCTGGCAGTAACCAGCTGAACAAGGAAGGGGGACCAAAGGTGGAAGATGAGAGCTCCCTCCCTAAAGTTGCAGCCTGTGCACAGCAGGGCTCATTTCCAGGGAGACAGTGTAACATGAACAAGTTGCAATCCAGGCAGAGGTGGCCACTGGACATGTCCCTGTGGCAGGGGAGGCAGGCGTGTGTTCGTGGGGGGGAGTTGCCAACCCATTGCCCTCCAGCTTTGAGTCTTTGCTGCAGTGGAGGCAGGTGCATGGGTCTGTAGATCACCTGTTTCAGAGCAGTCCCCATTGCTGGGTGCATGGTGCCAGCCAAGGAGCCTGGAGCACTGAGGCAGGGGCACCCTCTCCCGGGACAGCGGTAACACAGGAGCATGGGGAGTTAAGCCAGTGCTGGTTGAGTGGACAGATGTCACTGTCTGTGCTGTGCTCCCAACACCTTTGCCCCATTGCACGCAAGGCGCTGATCCCCTCTGGTCCCTTCCCGCAGCGTCCAACCGGAGACCATACCGCGAATACTACGTCGAAGCCCTGGGGGACCCCTCAGAGAAGGCCTGGGTGGCCGGGAAAGCAATCATGCCCTTTGAGGGCAGACACCAGTTTGAAGAGCTGCCGGTTCTGCGGAAGAGAGGGAAGCAAAAAGAAAAAGGCTACAAGCATAAGGTAGGGCTCCATGCTGTGTGCTCTGGGCTTGCATGGTGGGTCCTTCTCGGCATCTGTCAGCACAGCTGGCTCATGCCTGGGCCTCCAGAGACTTGCTGGCACCCATCAGTGCCACCACCCACTCGGTGTCTGGAAGTGGTTTGCTGAAATAGCTTCCCAGACTCATCAGCCCCCCTTCTGGCCGATTCCCCGCTGCTCCAGACCTGATCAGGCACAGCGCTAAAGCAGCTGGAACATGTGCTAGGAGCTCCTGGAGCAGTCGTGCCCTGTGCAGCAGTGTACTGCCCAGGTGCCCAGAGGAAGCAGGCGGTGAGCGTGCTGAGCACAGGAGCGCACAGTGCTGCTTGCCGAGTCGCAGGGTGGGGGTGCTCCCCTCCACACATGGGACACATTCCCACAAGGGGACAGCCCCGGAGATGTTTGCTGCCATCGGAGATGGGGGCTCTATGCTGTTCCCCTTCCGTCCCTGGACAGGGCACTCGCCATGGGACTAGGAGGATTGTTCTTGATCCCAGAGTCTGGCATCACTGCTGTGCTCCCCTGGGGCCTGTCTGTGCTCTGAGGCCCCAGGAGGTCTCTGGCTCGTACCTTGTTGTGCGTTTGGGCTGCACGGCTGCAGCTCTGGGAAGAGCCGCTTTACCTGTGTGCTGTGCCAGGCTGGTGTCAGATCTCCTGCAGAGCCGCCCAAGCATCTGGCTGTTTGCTGCTCAGCCCCTGGCTACTCTGAGCCGGTAAGATCTTGTGTGTAACCCTGGAAAGAGCAGGGGCAGGCACAGAAGCCAACCCCAGGCCTGGGGTTGATGTTGGCTTGCGGCATTGTCCTTAAAACCCTTGTTCATCGTCTGATCTAGATGCACCAATGCCCGCGCTCTGCTATGGGGGTGTCCCAGCCTTCTGCACTGTGCTGGTCGCTCCCTTTCTGCTCTATGCCTCGGAGGATTTTTAAGCCTCTCCCAGAGGCGCTGGTGCTGGTGCTGGTGCTGCTGCAGCCCAGGCTGGGGACAGGGACTGGGCTGTGCCAGTGCTCCTGCTGGCACCAGTCCCACAGGGTCCTGGCTGGAGGGTCTTGCCCCCACGCTCAGGCTCAGGCAGGTCAGGAAGAAGTTTTTATCTCTGCTTAGACTGGTCTGGACTGGGGGGAGGGTGGGGGGGGAGTTTGCTTTCTCTGCAGTGGGGGCAAGGCCTTGGCCTGGGTCTCTGGTGCGTCTATTAACAGCCTTGTGTAGAAGCAGGATGCAGGTGGCTGTGGTCCCCTGCTTCCCCTGTGGCAGGGTCAGGTGTGATGTCTGTGTTGTGCCAGGGTTGATGGTATCTTATGTAGTTTAGATGATGGACTTGTCTGGGCTGGTTTGGACAGGGCTGATCCTGCTTCAGGCAGGACTTGGACTGGACGTGACCTCTGGGGTCCCTGCCAGCCCCATGGCTCTGGGGCTCTTGTGATTTCTGTGAATCCCAGAGGCTGAGGTGCCTAGAGGCAGGTCCTGCAGCCGGGCTGCTGCGGGGATTTCTGGTGCTTCGTGCACATGTCCAGGGTGGCATTCACCAGGCTGTGGAGGGGCTGCAGGAGCAAGGCTGTGTCTGTTCTCCCCCTCCTCCGCATGTCATTGATGGTCCCTGTGTTTGTCTCCTCTCACAGGTGCCTCAGCGGTTCATGGCCAAGTGGAAGGTCGGTGTGTCCCAGGCAGAACACCTGCTCCTGCAGGGACTGGAGGAGTGGATGCGCAGCCCGAGCCCCCGCAAGCCAGGCCGCAGGAAGGGGGCACAGCTGCAGCCACCATGCACAAACGGCCCCAGCACGGTGCGGGGCCGGCAGCTCAATGGCTGCTTCAGCTCCCTGGCATTTCCCTCCAGGTACACGGGCAATGAGAAGGGCAAGTCAGGCACCAAATCACAAGTGAAGAAGAACTCCGATAGCCGGAAGAGGACGAGGGTAAAAAAGACCAGAGTGCGGATGGAGACGGTGAAGAGGGGGTTCGGGGGGCAGGCGCCCAGGAGCATGGCCAGGAACTTGCTGGGGGGGAACCTGCCGGAGAAGCACGCGTCCCACGAGCTGCGGCGCATCGCAAGCAGCTTGACGATCTCCGGCGGCCCCAAGGAAAACCACCTGCTGGCGTCCTTTGGGGACAGGCGCTTTGAGAAGGAGCACACATACGGGGCCCCGAGCAGCGCCGCCCCGCGGGACTCGCGCTCCAGCCCCTCCACGGAGGGGGGCAGCCCTGGCAGCTTCTACCGTGGCTCCCAGCAGCACAGCCGTTACTCCATGCCTGGCGCCAGGGACCTGGACAGCGACTCCGACTCGCTGACCTCCTCCTCCTCCTCCTCTTCCTCCTCCTCCTCCTCCTCGGAGGACGATGGGGATAGCGACCTGGACCTCATGGACCAGAGCCCCGAGAGAGCCTTTGGCGCCCTGCACATCAGCGACGAGACGCTGGATGAGGACTTTCCTGTTGGGGCCAGTGGGAGCCTGAGCCGTGCTGTGCGCCTGGCTCAGAGCAGTGGCCGGAGAGCCAGGAAACGGGCCTATCGGGACCACCGACCCCTGCAGAGCTCCCACACCATCAGCATTGAGTCGGGACCCGAAGAAGGGGAGGTCGAAGAAGCCTCCTCAGACGCTGAGCCACCCACCCCTGCCCGCCTGTGCCCTGCGGCTACCCGACGCGACAATCTCCCCCCTGCAGACAAGCACACTACGCCCCTTGGCACTGGCCCTCCTGCCCGAGCGCCCAGCCAGGGGGCTGCACCGCCTCACAGCCTCCAGCTGCTGTCAGGCAGAAGCACCCTGCGCACCGCAGGGCCAGAGCCCAGCCCGGCCCGGGAGGAGAGCGGCACGCATCGCGGCACTGCCGACACCAAAGGTTTCCCTGGCACCACCCTGGAACTGCTCGGCAAAGGCAGCAGGGCAGACGGCCAGCGGCTGCTGAACAACGTGCATGAGAAGTGCCAGGAGGCAGCCGAGGTGGAGGCGGCCGTGGTGAAGCACTCGCTGTCTTTCCGGTCCCTCAGCGAGGAGGCGAGTGGCGGTGGGCCCCCGAAGCCCGCCGTGCCCTCGCTTTTCACATCTGCCTCTGGCCACGGCCTGCCTATCGAGCCGGACTACAAGTTCAGCACCCTGCTGATGATGCTGAAGGACATGCATGACAGCAAGACCAAGGAGCAGCAGCTCATGGTGGCTCAGAACTTGGCTGTGTATTGTGGCGACGGCCCCGGGAGTGGCCCGGCCAGTGCCCCAAAGCTGCTGCCTGCGCTGGGCCACCGTTTCAAGGTGGAGCGGAATGGGGATTGTCTCCCGGAGGTGGCGCGGCAGAGCCCCAATGCAAGCGAACCCTCCCTGTCCAGCACAGGGGCCAAGCTCCCTGGACTCGGGGCCAGCAAGAGGGAGCCAGGCAGTGCTCCAGCCTCCAGCTCCAACGGCACCAACTGCATTGCCAGGCGCCACAGTGCTAAGCCCAAGCCACCGTCCAAGCGAGCGGGGAGCAGGAAGGAGGCGAAGCTGGACAGACCTGCCCCAGCCCTTGGGCGGTTCTCGCGGGATGCAGCTGCCGGCGGGTCCCGCAAGCGCAGAGAGGTGCTGGGGGCAGGGACAGGTCCCCTGGGCAAGGACACGGGCAGCTCGGAAAGGAAAGGGCCCCTGGGGCTGCTGGGGCACTCCACCGATGAGGACTCGGTGTGCTCCTCCGACAGCTCAGACCCCCTCCGTGGGATGCCCGAGCTGCGAGAACAGCGAGAGCCCAGAGCTGGACTCGGAGGCCAACAGCGAGTGCTCCCTGGGTGAGGAGTCCAGCGGTGCCAACCACGTGGCGCCCAAGAAGCGCTGGCAGCGTTTTAACCAAAGCAATGCAAAAGCCAGTAAGCAAGGCCGCCGGCCTCGGGCCCCAGGGAGCTCACAGCGGGCCCTCCAGGGCCGGACTCCCAGCACCTTCCCGCTGAAGGGAAGCAAGTGCACGGTGCACAGGCCTCCTGCCCCCAGCCCAAGCAACACAGCAGGGCAGGGCTGCCAGAACCACCGGGACTCGGCCATGCCACGGCTGACGGCACGCGACAAGCCTGACACGGAGCCGGATCTGGGCAGCTTTGCACCCCGGGCTGAGTTCCCTGCACAAGGTAAGGGAGTGAGGCTTCCATGCATGTGGATGTATGTTCATGCATGTGTGCACATGTGCATATCTGCACACTTCACAAGGCTCTGCTCTACAGGACGAGCACGCTGTTGAGAGCTGCTCCAAGTTCAGTACGGCCTGCATGGACACAGGTTTCCCTCGTGTTATCCTGCTGCCTGCAGCCGTGACCACTCTGCCCAGCTTCCCGCCCAGTTCCGTTGTCCCGCTCCCTTTCCCTGCGCAGGTCCATAACCTGCCTCTGGCACCGCACTCCCAGCAGAGCCACATCTGGCTGCTGCAAGCAGGAGCAAGGTGAGAGGTGGTGACGCGGGGGCCATGCACAGTTGGGAGCTACGAGGATGTACGGGCTGAGTCAGGGGGTGCCCCTGGGAGCTTCGTGGGTGATGCTGCCACTGCAAATAGCATGCAGGCTCCCAGTGGCTGGTGCAGTTGGAGGCCCTGGGGTGTGCTGGTGTTTCACCAAGCAAGTGAAGACCCACCTCCGCCTCCAGCCTGCTGCATGTTGCAGGCATGAGAGCCATGCACTGACGAAGGGCATCAGCAGTCGTGCAGGGACAGTCTGAGTAAGGGGAGCCTGGAGCCCAGGGAGGCAGCGGGCCTGGGGGAGTGGGGGCAGGTTGTGGGGTGTCCCCAGGAGAAGAGGCAGCAGCGTAGCAAGGCGGGTGCATGGGGCTGGGGGCAGTGTGCACGGGACAGGCTGATCTCCCAGCAGGCATCCAATTCTGCAGGTAGAAACTAGACCAAAGTCCAGCCCAGACTCTACCCTCCTGGCCCTCCCTGGGAGCCTGCCTGGGAAAGCATGGCTGGCTTTGCAACATGTCCTGGCAGCTGCTGGACCTGCCTGTCACCGCGGTGCCTAGCAGGTGGGGAAGCACCTGGCGCTGTGTGTTCCCCAGGTACAGTGCCCTGAATGTCGCCACCCTGCAGCTGCGGTCATCCCCTGCAGTCAGGATGTGCAGTGAGGGGAAATTCAACGTGTTCCTGGCCAGCGACACGTCTTGGGTCTGCCCAGGGCAGGAGCTGCTGCAAGTGGCTGAATGTGGGTGTCCTTGTAGAGCGAGCAGCCTGGCTAAGGAGGGACTGGGTCGCCAGTGCCCACGAGGCTCAGCAAAGCCCAACAAGATCACACGTTGCAGTTGCTATGTCCTAGGTACCAGGGGCCGTGAATGCCTGGGCCCCAGGCTGCCCCACACTGTGCCTGGGGTTACTCTGCGCTGCCCCACGCAGAGTGCGCCTGTCATGAGCAGACAGCACTGCTTGCTGCGCTTTGGTGGGTTTACACTCGTTTAAGCAATGTGCCACTGGAAGACCTGGCCGCCCTGTCCAGGCGCCTCCATTGCACTGGGGTTGTGTAGGAGAGCTGTGCTAGGAACACGACTGCCGAGATGTAGACGGGTAGGCAGCTCCTACATGCATGCGCATGTGTATGTGAATGTTGCTGTGCACACACAAATGCAAGCCCACACACGTGCTGGAGCCTTGTGTGGGACAGAGGCTATTCTCTCCTTGTTCTCAAGACCCCAGGGCATTCCAGCATGAAGCACTGGGTTGACCTGTGAAAATCTCCTGGGGTTCTCATTTAAGGAGCCCTTCAACCAGCAAAGGCAGAAGAGGACAGAGGGTGCAGGGCACTGCCCAGCCCAGAGGCAGCCAGGGGCACTTGCAAGCTGATGGCAGGCTGTGGGCACCATGTGCCCTGCCCCATAGCCCAGGGGCAGGGCTGGAGATGGCTCCTGCTCCATCAGGCTCCTGGCATGGACGGGACGCTGCCTTGGCTGGGTGGCCCTCACCATGGTGATCTCCTGGCAGCCCGTCCAGGAGCACTTGGGAACCCCTGATAAGGCATCTCCAAGCCCAGAGAGGCTTCCTCAGGATGCAGGCAGGGCGCCTGGCGCAGGCACTTCCCTGCAGAGTCTTGCAAGAGCTGCCGGCTCCTCCAGGCGCAACGCCACGTGGAAGAAAACAGGACGTGGGTAGGGGCAGGTGACCCTGCAACCTGAACGATGCATCTGCAGCAGCTGGTGGTGGAACTTGGGCTGCCCCAGAGCCGCGCTGAGGAGAGCAGCCCTCTCGGCCTGGACCACAGCGCACGGGATAGGCAGGGGCTGCCTGGCCAGGCTGGGTACTGCTGGAGCAAGGCTTGGCAGCAAGTGATGCTGACAGGGCTGTGGGTGCAGGCGTCTGAGGTGCCATGGCTCCGGAGCGTGGGACACAGGATGCGGGGTCTGGCTTCCTAGGGCGCCCCGTTCTGGGAGATCAGGCCCTTCTGCCAGTCCCGGGCAGTCAAGATCAGGGATCAAAGAGACTGCAGCGAGGTCCAGGGCTCGGGCGGCTCTGAGCCTTTCTGTCTGTTAGGCCTGGGAGGAGGCCCCTGTGGGGGTTTCATCCTAGCCCCAAGAGCTGACGCCGCTCTCTGTTGCTCGCAGTCATTTCGGAGCGGAAGCGCCTGAGGAAGCCGAGCAAGCGGCTGCTGGAGTATGCTGAGGAGTACGACCATATCTTTGCGCCCAAGAAGAAGCCCAGGAAGAGCCATGAGCCATCACGGAAGGTAGGCAAGATCCGGCGCTGCCGCCGCACCCTGCCCCAGCGGCCCGGCGCTGCTTGCTTCGCCTCTGCGGTGTGCATGGTGTTGCCCGGGCCGAGCGCGCTTTCATCTGTGTGTGTTGCTGTGCCAGGTGAATGCCCTAGAGAGGTCTGAGTGTCAAGAGGAGGAAGGTCTTCCCGCACCACGCAGCCCTGGCCGTGGCGCTCAGAGCAGGCGGCTAGAGCACAGCCCTTTCGTTTCAACTCCATCTTCCTCTTCAACCAAAGAGTCTCCTCCGGTCCTCGAGCGAGAGCCGCCCCTCTCCGAAGAGCCCC
>NW_005842859.1:529584-549661 GCF_000455745.1 Alligator sinensis | reverse complement strand
GCCGCGCCCGCCCAGCCGACTCGGAGAGGGGCCTGCAGAGCTGCCTGAGCTGACGCTGTCTTCCCCGGATTTGTCGGAGATCTCTGCTTCCCCGGAGGCAGAGGAGCGGTTCCTGAAGTCAGGTAGGCGTGAGGCCACGCAGCGCCCAGGCAGGGGCAGGAGTCTGGCTCCATGCTGCCGGCCTCACCCCGTGCTGCTGCCATTGGCATGAGTGTGAAGCAGACGCATTGATTGCTCACATGGGCACTACAGGGGCAGAGAGCAGGGAAGCATGAAGCCAGGGACGGTGGCCAAAGGGATCAGGCAAGCCCTGTGGCCTGGGCAGCCTCGCCGGGGCCTGTCTGCAGCCTGGGTCCTGCATCCGCGCTCTCGCGGCAGTCAGGCTGGGCTGTGTTGCATGGGCACCGTACTGCTAGCAGCAGCCCCCTCCAAGGGGGTGACACGTCAGGGCTGAGGCTTCCTGCCAGTTGGTCTCTGATGAATGTGCTTTGCAAGCCCGGTGTGGCACAAGGATGGCTGTGCTGGCCTAACGAGAAGCGCTCTTTTGCAGGGAGCTTTGAGAGCAAGCGGCAAAGGAAGCCCACGAAGAAGCTCTTGGAGTCCAATGACCTGGACACCACGTTCATGCCAAAGAAGGAGTGGACTCCGCCAAAGAAGGTGCATCCCTGCAGCTGGGCTGGACACGAATGCCACGCGGGCAGCAGACATAGCACGCATCCCCCATTCTGGGGCAGCCGAGGGGCCCTGGCTGGGGCATCCCTCATGGGTTATGCTTGAAACAGCCTCCTTTAAAGCCCCTTCCTGCAGGTGCCCATGCCCCCAGCACGGGGCTAGGCTGCTCCCACTCCACTTGGGCCAGGCCTTGCTGTCAGAGCCGCTGCAGAGCAGTGCGTGTCCTGCTGAGCAGAGCCCTTGAGCTGTGGCCATCGGGGGTGCCCGGGCTGGGTCCCGTGCTGGTGCCCAGAGAGCTGCTGCAGCACTCGGTACCTGCTGACTCACTTTGCCCAGAGACCTCTCCGGTCACGTGGCCGATAACGCCGAGCGGTGCTAGTCTAATGGGTTTCACTGTGGCTGAGACGTGGCCAGCAGCAGTAGCTCCTAGGAGGGCAGACTGGCCCGGGGCACAGCAGCTCTGTGCTGGGGTGAGTGCAGCTGGTAACTCATACCTGGTGTGTGCCCCCAGGGTGCCGGCCCCTCGGAGAGTGACAGCTCGGAGCTGTATTCACCTGCCCACTTCTCTGACCATGGCGAAGGTAGGCAGTGCGGGGCTCTGGGGCACTGGAAGCAGGCGTGGGCAGTGGTCAGCACATGCCATGGGGCTGCTATGCTAGCAGGATCTGCTCGCCCCACGTGGGGCTAGGGTGGAGGGAAGGGCTGGGCTGCTGCATGCGCTCTCAGTGGCCCTGGGATGGCCGCTTCACCGGGGGGAGCAGGAACCCCAGGCATAACCATGTCCTTCTCCCAGTGCGGAGGTGCCAGAGACAGCACGTCATTTCTCCCCAGGCTCTGTGCTGGCCAGGACTGCGGGCATGGGATGGGTCTGTGTTGCTGGGCCAGGCTGTGCAGCTGTGGCCAGCCCGAGCCAGGCTTCACTGGTCCTGAGACCTGCCTCTCTGCCTTCTCTCTCAGCTCCTGAGAAGCCCTCTGAGAAGCAGCGCAAGCGCAAGAGGCAACGGCACCCTTTGTCTGTGGCCCGTGGCAAGAAGGAGCGGAGCGAAGATGGCCTGGGGGATGCTCCCCACTCCGAGGTAGGGCGACCTCTGCCTGGTGCCATGAACCTGAGAGTCCCATGCCCCCTCGCTCCCCCGAAGGCTGGGGGCTCCCATCCTGCCACCGCGGCTGTGTGCTGGGTCCCAGGCGAAGGTCTTGCTCTGGACCAGCAGTTGCCTTGAGCTCCAGGAGGCCAGTGTCACTGCTCAGCTCCCTGCCCCATGCATGGGCACTGAATGGGGACACCACTGTGCTCGCTGGGCTGATTGAAGGTGTCCTCATGCCCCAGAGCTGTTTGCGGGAGTCCTGGCTTCTTGCTGCCAGAGAGGATTTTTCATGCCTTGCTGTTCACCTTTTCCTGCCTGCAGCCCACGGTCTGGGCTAGCTGGAGGGCGGTGGTAGAGGGCACTGAGGGTCACTAGTGAGACTGGGGACCTTGGGATCCCCCATCACAATCCTGCCTGCCAGCTGGAGGGAAGAGCTGGGCACTTCCCTTCTCCTAAGGGGGTGCCCCCTCACCTCCTGGACCTGCATGCACTGGAGCCGGTGGGCACCCCTCTGACGGGCATGCTTGAGGCAAGAGTTTGGTGTGCCCCAGTGCCTCTGGGGGCAGAGGGACACTCCTCAGTGCAGCCTCCTCTGCTGGACACTGGCACAGCTTGCAGCGTGCTCCCTGGCAGCGTCTGTGCCAGCTGCCTCAGAAGACATCTCCAAGCAGCCGGGTGAGCATGTGCTGCCAGCTGGCCTCAGGCAGACTGGGGAGACTGGGAGCTGGTCATACTGGACTGGGAAGTCCCTGGCATGGAAGCGCCTAACTCACTGGCAGAACCCTGCACCAGATGCCCAGGCTGGGAGCCAGCCAGGGAGCCATGGTGCAGCGCACAGCCTGGGTGCTGTGAGCTCACCTGTCCGTGGAGCCCAGGTGCATCTGCACGGCTTCAGCCTGGCAGAGAAGGTGCACGTGGGTCTATGGCCAGGCTTTGGGTCGGGGCGGAGGCGACCAGCCCGAAGGACAGCCGGGTTCCTGGAGTACTCCTGAGGCTGTGGCAGCAGCTTGGACAGTGCCAGGAGGTGGCGAGAGGGGCCTGCCTGCAGTATGAGGTATGTGACTTCTCCTGGCTCTCGGGTAGTGGGGCAGGGGGACTGCTGTTATACGTGCATGTGACACAGGTGGTGGAGCCCCCGTAGAGCCTGAGGGCTGCCTGCTTTCCCTGTCCCTCTGTGTCTGGCTGCATGGCACTGAACCCCAGTTGCACAGGTGCCCCAGCAGGCTTGTGGGCTTGGACATCCTGGGCTCTGGGTGGGCCCCAGCTGGATGGCTTCCCAGGCTCAAGCCAGCTGTAGAGCCATACGTCTTGCCCCTGACGGAGACCATGTGCTCTTACCTTGATGCAGACCTGCAGCAGGCTGCACTGCACTGCATCAGCTTTGCGAGTGGGCTTGGAGTGGGAGGGCCCCTTTGCCCCCAGCCACCCAGCTCGGGGCCTCCCTGGGACCATCTCCAGGTCCTTGGCAGACCAGACTGGCTGTGCGCATCTGATCCGGGGTAACGCCCGCTTGCTGGTGCCTTGACCCTGCAGGCGCGGCCTGTCCCCAGTGTTGTGCATCTTGGCTCTGGAGTTCGCGGGAGCCAATAAACCGATTAATCCTGCCTGCCCCTTGCCTCTCATTACAGGGCTTGCGCTGTACCGAGGCCGTGGCTAGCAGGAGGAGCAGGCCCCTGAGCCAGGCAGGGCTGCGCATGGGACCAGCGCGCTCGGTGCCTGGAGCTGCTGGAGAGGCGCTGCTAGGCTTCTGGAAAGACAGGAATGAAGCAGGCAGGAAGATGGCTCTGGGGATGGTCCCTGGTAGAGGTGGGAGGCCACAGGAGCTGGCCTACCTGAGGGAGCCCGTGGGGCCAAAGGCAGTGAGCATCATGACACCGATGGCAGGGCCGTGCATCTGCCCAAGGCTAACTAACCACCACCTCTGTGAGCGGGGCCGAGCCATGAACACATCTGCAGCCCGAGCCATATGCAGTGTAGTGTCTCGGTTTGGCACTCACCACTGGAGCTAGGGCCCAGCTCCAGTGCTCAATAAAGGAGACCGGCCCCGTGTCTGTGTGTGTTATGTGCTTCAGCCTCCTGGCGCCGCGCTCTGTCTGCCTCACCGGACCCGGGGCCTTGGCGCCTGCACCGGGAGCAGCTGCCAGCCAAGGCAGCGAGGCTGCCGTCACCAGGGTGCTCGTGCTATGCAGCGACCCAGCCTTGCTCTAACACTGTGCGCCTCAGCCAGACAGAGCAGGGCCAGGTCTGCTCCAGGGCTCCCCAAGTCCCTGCTGCAGGACCTCTTGCAAAGCCCTGTGCTGGAAGGGTGCGTTGGGACCAGCCCTCTGAGTAACTCGGGGGGTGGTGAGAGCCTGTCTTCTGCTCCTGCTGCTGTGTGCCTGCCAGGCCCTGGCGCGGCCCTGAAGTCTTGGGGCAGCAGGAGCAGCTGCCTTTGTGGGCACCGTGGGGCCATGGAGCAGACAAATGGCTGACCCCGCTGCTCCCTGCTGCACCTCTGCCCCCTGCACCCAGCAATAGTTGATGGCCTCCATGCATGCACCTAGCACCGCAGCAGGGTCAGGATGCCTGGGACAGCGTGGTCAGAGCTGGCTTTGGGCAGGGAGGGCTCTGTTGCCTGCCAGCAGCTCTGCAGGAGCTTGGCTTTGGCTGTCCCAGTACTGGGATGTGGCAGGTGCCCCTCATGGCCCTAGGCCTCCTGGCTCATTTCCCAGAAGCTGCTCCTTGTGCCGCAAGGCATCGCGGCCTGGACTCTGCCAGCCAGGCGCCATCGGTCATCACAGGCCCCCCGGCTGCAGCACAGGACACCGAGTAGCTCCCTCCCCAGACGGGGCAGCCGGCGGGGACCCTGCACTGCTGCTGTTCCCCCTGGCACCATCCTTTGGCCAGTCCCGCTGCTCCAGCATGTAGATGCACCTGTGGCTTGTTTTCAGGGTGATTGACCAGGAGTCGTCATGAGCCCCATCATGGGGGGGGTCCCAGCACTGCTCTGGCCCTGAGCTAAGCTGTGTCCAGGGCAAAAGGGAGCACATCTGCAGTCCAAGCAGCCGACACCTCAGGGAGGCTTTGCTTGGTGTGTGGGGCGAGTCCCAGCCCAGGCAGCAACTGCCACCGGTGCATGCCCCAGCCCTGGAGATGCTCATGGGCCGAACTCTGGTTCCTTCCTCCAGGGAGAGACTTCGGTGCACGGGGCTGCCACGAGCCCCAAGGAGGGCATTGAGGAGGGTTTGGAGAACGACCATGGGGTGCCATCATCCAAGAAGATGCAAGGGGAGCGCGGTGGGGGAGCCGCCCTCAAGGAGAACGTCTGCCAGGTAGAGCCCAGGGCCACGGCAGTGGGGAGCAGTGTCTTCGTGCCATTGCCTGACTGTGGGACTCAGGGACGGGCGAGTTCTCAGGCAGCCATGGGACCCCTGGCCCCGGGTGAGCTTGTGCTGGTGCCAACCATGTTCCCTTCCTACAGATCTGCGAGAAGCCGGGCGAGCTGCTGCTGTGCGAGGCGCAGTGCTGCGGCGCGTTCCACCTGCAGTGCCTGGGGCTCTCGGAGATGCCCAAGGGCAAGTTCATCTGCAACGAGTGCTCCACAGGTACGGACCAGAGCATGGCCGCTGCAGGAGGGATTGAGCCACGCGCCCATCTCTGGGTGCAGCAGTGGGCAGGGGCTGTGGCTGCCCTCTCCCGCACGAGCCCACGTGACCGGGGCCGTGTTGTGTGTTGTTGCTGCAGGCGTCCACACCTGCTTCGTGTGCAAGAGCAGTGGGGAGGATGTGAAGCGATGCCTGCTGCCTCTGTGCGGGAAGTACTACCACGAGGCCTGTGTCCAGAAGTACCCACCCGCCGTTCTGCAGAGCAAGGGCTTCCGCTGCTCGCTGCACATCTGCATGACCTGCTACGCTGCTAACCCCACCAACGTCTCTGCCTCCAAAGGTAGGGGCACCGCCAGCACCCGCGGGCATGGGGGCACCCAACTTCCCTCCCCTCCTCTGCCTCCTGCTACCCCTGTTTGACACAGCCCCACTAGTGCCAGCTGCTTCTGCTGGCCCTTTTCCTCTGCGTGTTGCCCCTGGTGCCCCGTGGCAACCAGAGGAATCCAGGAGTGTGGGCTCATGGCTCAGACGATCCTGGCGCCTGCCCACGCCGGCTTGCAGCTGCTCTGCACTGCCCTGGGACGATGCGGGGAGGGCACTCGGGGGCTCGCGCAGCACTTCACCCTTGAATCCTGGAGCCCAGTCCTTGTGCCCATCTGCACAGGGACAGCGGGGCCAGTTGGACAGCCTGTGGGTCTTAGGCCCGCTGCTTCTCCTCCATCCCCCATTCCTGGGTTGCATCAGAGCCACCCGGCATGGGAGAGGTGAGAGCTGGTTGTTGCAGATGCTGGGCCGGGTTTGCGTGTCTGTGACCCTTGCATCCCTGCAGCTGGTCACTAGCCTCTGTGCAGGGTGAGGAGCTGCCTCGGCCCTGAGCCCTCACTTCTGCACCCCAACAAAAGGGGTTCTGGCCCACTGAGTGACCGGGGTTTGCCGGGCAGTGCAGCAGTGCAGGGGGTCAGGGTTGTGTTTGCAGAGGGGGCTCCTTCCCTTGCAGCACGACCACAGCCTGAGCTGGGGCGCTGAGCCCCCAGCTGCTGTGGCCCCCGCTCATGCCCCCGTGTCCCCGGGCAGGCCGCCTGATGCGCTGTGTGCGGTGCCCAGTGGCCTACCACTCCAACGACTTCTGCCTTGCCGCCGGCTCCGTGGTCCTGGCCTCCAACAGCATCATCTGCCCCAACCACTTCACGGCGCGCCGGGGCTGCCGCAACCACGAGCACGTCAACGTCAGCTGGTGCTTCGTCTGCTCGGAAGGTGAGCCGGGGCCTGGCTGGCGGGCTGCAGGCTGGGCACCTGGGGCTGGCTTCTGGAGACGCCCGCAGCCAGTCTCGTGGGTGCCGCTGCACCCTGCACCGTGGGTCAGGCCAGAGCTGGGTGTGTGTGGTGGGGCACCAGGCTCGCCACGCAGCATCCCTGGGCTGCAGGAGTGGGCATCCAAGGGGAGCGTGGTGTCCTCTGGCATGCCCAGGGCTGGCCTCGGCGCTCCGTGGCACTGACACCCCGTCCCTCTCTCAGGGGGCAGCCTGCTGTGTTGTGAATCGTGCCCGGCCGCCTTCCACCGTGAGTGTCTGAACATCGAGATGCCTGAGGGCAGCTGGTACTGCAACGACTGCAAGGCGGGCAAGAAGCCGCACTACAAGGAGGTGGTCTGGGTGAAAGTCGGGCGCTACAGGTGGGCAGAGGACACATTCCTGGGTCTCTTCCCACATGGCAGACTTTGCTGGGAGGGTGGGGGTGCAGTGGGGTCTGGTCTGGGGCCCCCACAGGCAGTCCTGGGCACCGTTTCCTCCTAGTCCTTTCTCCCTGACCGGGTTTCCCGTGCTGCGGCATGGGGCTGTCTCAGGCTGCCCAGGGCCACAGCACCAGAGGTCTGAGCTGCTCTCTGTGTCCCTCCCTTGGACAGGTGGTGGCCAGCTGAGATCTGCCATCCCCGCACAATCCCGGCCAACATCCAGAAGATGAAGCATGACATTGGAGAGTTCCCGGTGCTCTTTTTCGGCTCCAAGGACTACCTGTGGACGCACCAGGCTCGCGTCTTCCCCTACATGGAAGGCGATGCCAGCAGCAAGGACAAAATGGGCAAGGGGGTAGACGGCATCTACAAGAAAGGTAATGCCCACCTCTCCCCGTCCAGCCCTGCCATGCCCCGCTCCTTGGGGACCCCCAGACCCCACCCTGGGCCCCTGGCCTTCTCATAGATTTCATAGACATTAGGGCTGGAAGGGACCCTGGAGGATCATTGAGTCCAGCCCCCTATCCGAGGGGCGGGAAGTCAGCTGGGGTCATAGGATCCCAGCAAGATAAGCATCCAATTTTTTCTTGAAGGTGTTCAATGTAGGCGCTTGAACCACCTCCGGCGGCAGGCTGTTCCAGACCTTGGGGGCTCGGACAGTAAAGAAGTTCTTCCTTCTGTCCAGCCTGAAACGATCTTGAAGTAGTTTATGACCATTCGACCTAGTCGTCATCCCTTGGGGCGCTCTGGTGAACAAACGTTCCCCCAGATGCTGGTGGTCACCCCTGATAGACTTGTAGGTGGCCATCAGATCACCCCCGAGCCTGCGCTTTTCCAGGCTAAAGAGCCCCAGGGCTCTCAGCCTGGCATCGTAGGGTCTGCTTCCCTGACCTCTGATCATGCGCGTGGCTCTTCTCTGCACTCTCTCAAGCTTCTCCACATCCTTTTTGAGTTGTGGAGCCCAAAACTGGACGCAGTACTCCAGCTGCGGCCTCACCAAGGCGCAGCACAGGGGAGAATGACGTCCCGGGATTTATTTGCTTGAGAAGCATCTGGATGCAAGCCAGCGTTTTGGTCGCTTTACTAGCCGCAGCATCGCACTGCAGGCTCATGTTCATCTTGTGGTCAATGATGACCCCCAAGTCTCTTTCTTGCACAGTGCTAGCCAACATAGCACTGCCGAGCCTGTAAGCATGCTGCAGGTTTTTCTTCCCAAGGTGGAGAACCTTGCATTTTTTGGTGTTAAACACCATCAGGTTCTCGTCCGCCCATTTCCTGAGCCTGTCCAGGTCAGCCCGTGCTCAGGTGTGGATGCTTTATCCCAAAGTTTGGTATCATCGGCAAACTTGGCCAGTCCGCTTCTGACTCCAATGTCCACATCATTAATGAAGATGTTGAACAATATGGGTCCTCCTGCCTTGGCCAGCCTTCTGCCCTGTGCTGTCCTGGAGTACATGATGCAGCAGTGCTGGTGCAGGAGGGCTTGTCTGGTAGTGGCAGGGCTGTGTGCCTAGTGGGTGGAGCGAGCAAGACTCCCGGGAAGGGCTGTTGGGCAGCTCCCTGTGGGGCTGGGGTGCAGGCATTGCGTGGGTGCTGGAGCTCCAAGTGATGCAGCCGCTGCTCTGCCCAGCTCTGCAGGAGGCAGCCGCACGGTTCGAGGAGCTGAAGGCGCAGAAGGAGCTGAGGCAGCTGCAGGAAGACAAGAAGAATGACAAGAAGCCTCCTCCCTACAAGCACATCAAGGTGGGGGTGCAGGCAGGGGCTGGCACGGCTGCACTTCCTCTGGCTCCCTCCTGCTGGAGGATGCGCTGGCGTGGCTGGCAGCCTGGGGACGGGGGTGCTCTGCTATGCAGCTGGGCGGCAGCCACACGCAGGTGGCTCCTCCCGCGTGGGTTGGCTGGGGAGAGCTCAGTGCAGTACGGCTCTGAGGCCCCAGAGCATGCGAAGTTGCAGGTGCTGGGGTATTGCAGCCTTGGGGAGCAGAAAGGAGTATGCGGACAGCCCCTGTGCATCGGCTTTGTGGCTGACACAGCCTCTCTGCACTCTGCTGTGTGGGGCTGTGACCCCAGCACAGGCAAAGCACAGGGGAGGGCAATGAGGGAGGGGGCCTCAGGCTGAGCGGGCCCCTCTTGGCTGGGGACCCTGAGGCATGGAGCTGCCTGGAGCCCAGCAGCTCCTGGGCCAGCTGGTGCTTGGTGAGGGATGACCCCAGGGATGGGGAACATGGTGTCTCGGGCCCCAGATGCATCTGAGCCCTGCCTCAGCTTCGCCCCTGCTTGCTTCCTCCTGCCTTCATGCAACTGCTCTGTCAAGGGCTCCAGGAGGTCCAAGCCTCGCGGGCTCCAGTGTTACAAGCTGCAGCCATTAGCCAGGACAGCACCGGCAGCTGGTTCGGGGCAGGACCAGGTGGGGGTGATCCCTGCAAGGGGAGCTGGCCGGCAGCCGGCCCAGTCCCACGGGGAGTTCTGCTTCCTCAGTCCAGTGTCGCTGGGCAGTGCTGTCAGCCTGGGGATGCAGGGATCTGTGCAGGAGCCCAGTGCGGGGTCCCTTGGCAGAGAGTGGCAGGGCCAGGCCTTCCTGGCTGTGCAAATGGTCTCTGCATTGACAGGGTCTGAGCCTGCTCCAGCAGCTGGTTTCCAGACCTGGGGCCTCCGCGCATTGGGCATGGGAAGCCCAAGTCCTCAGGAGCTGATGGTGTGAGGGCAGGGAGCAGCCCCCAGGAAGAGCGGGTGCAGCGCTGGGCTGCAGGCCCCTGAGTGCTTCGATCTGATGAGCGGGCGGGCGAGGACCACTGTGGGGTGCCTGCCTGGGGGTCGCCGCGGGGGCTGGCCGCAAGCCCCGAGTGTGCGCACAGGTCGGGCCCCTGCACCCGTCGAGCTGCCTGCCCAGGGCAGCCTGGAGCTGCTGCATGGCCACCTTCCGACCTGTGCGCCCTACCTGTGCCCCAGGTGAACCGGCCCGTGGGCAAAGTGCAGATCTGCACGGCTGACCTGTCCGAGATCCCGCGCTGCAACTGCAAGCCCACGGACGAGAACCCCTGCGGACTGGACTCGGAGTGCATCAACCGCATGCTGCTGTACGAGTGCCACCCGCTGGTGTGCCCGGCCGGCGAGCGCTGCCAGAACCAGTGCTTCTCCAAGCGCCAGTACCCCGAGGTGCAGATCTTCCGCACGCTGGCCCGCGGCTGGGGCCTCCAGGCCAAGATGGACATCCGCAAGGTACCTGGCCCCCGCTGACCCCCTCGTGCAAGGGAATGGCTGCACTCGGGGTCTGGCCCCATTCCTTTCCAAGCGGCAGGGAGGCATTGCTCTGGCTGGGAGAGGCTGTGGTTTCGCTGTCCCTGCGGAAATGCAGAGAGCCAGCCCCTCAGTGGCACTGGGTGCTCGTCTGCACTGAGGCTGCCCAGAGAGGGGGCCCCAGTTGCACTGGGGCTGTGGCTTGGAGCAGCAGCCTTGCTAACAGCGGCACTGCTGCCCTGCCCTCACTGCGGGGGGATGCCACGGGGGGTCTCTACCTCCCCCTCCAACCAGGGGGTCGGCATGGGGCAGCCCCCGCTGAGTGACTGCCTGCTGCTGTCCACGCAGGGTGAGTTCGTCAACGAGTATGTGGGGGAGCTGATTGACGAGGAGGAGTGTCGTGCCCGCATCCGCTACGCCCAGGAGCATGACATCACCAACTTCTACATGCTGACGCTGGACAAGGTGCGTGGGCAGCCGCCTTGGCCCTGGGCAGGGTGTGCACCAAGGGCTGCTGCAGAGGTGACAGTGCCCAATTGCTCTCTGTGCCCACGGCAGGACAGGCCGCAGCATGGCCCCTGGGTTTATGCCAGGTGCCTAAGTTCCCCCAGGGAGGGAAATGTCAGGGCATGTGGCCCGTGGGTGGTGGGATCCCTGCTGGGATGGCCCAGCTGCTCTGCCCCTGCCCCTGCCCTAGCATTGCGCCTGGCCATGGCGCAATGGGGTCGGACTTGATGATCTATTGAGGTCCCTTCCGGCCCTAGCATCTATGAATCTAGGTGGTCCCTAGGCCCTGGCTGCAGGGAAGGCCACCCTGCCTGTAGGTAGACACGATGGCACGGGGAAGCCCCACGGCACTGCCTGGCCCAGGAGGCGCCCAGGACCCCTTCTCACAGTGCTCTGTGTGCACAAGCTGCCTGGACACTCCAGGTTTCCTGGACAGCCCTGGCACCAGGGACCGGCTGCTCTGCCTTCACATGAAAGGATTTAGGGGCACAGGAGCTCTGCAGGGAGGGAAACGGGCTGTGGGCACAGCAGCAAACCGCCCCCAGGCTCTGATCACCACATTGAGCCCCCCGTCCCCTCCCTGGGGTTGCTGTGCTGTGCACGTGGTCAGCTAGTCCCTCCAAGGGGAGCACCGGCCCAGGTGCTGCGTGAGCCCAATGGGCACTGGCTCCTGCGGGTGCTCTCCTGGGCTGGCGGATGCCAGCTGGGTGCCCCTGTGCTGGGGCAGGGAGGGCTCCCACCAGCTGGTGACTGTGCCCCCACCTCGTGATTGCAGGATCGAATCATCGACGCGGGGCCAAAGGGCAACTATGCCCGGTTCATGAACCACTGCTGCCAGCCCAACTGCGAGACGCAGAAGTGGTGCGTGAACGGCGACACGAGGGTCGGGCTCTTTGCCATTGTGAATATCAAAGCCGGTAAGGGCCCGCTGGGCTGCCCGGGGAGTGTCTGGCTGGGGTGGGAGCAGGGACAGGGGTGCCTTGTCTTCTGTCCTGTCTGGTGAAGAGAGCCATGGGAGAAGGTGAGACCTGCTAGGGCCAAACACCAGAGCCAGGCCCCAGGCAGGCAGGAGAGTCCTGGTTGTGCAGGGCTTGGGCCCCAGTACTGCGATCCCAGGACAGCTCTGGGCAGGGGCGGGGGGGATGGGCCGAACCAGTTGGCTGGCAGGTGACGGCTGTTGCACGTAGCCCTTGGTCTGAGGGATGGGGGACTTGGTGCCACTCTCCGTTCAGGTCGGCCCTTGGGTCGTCACAGGTCAGGTGCCTCCTACAAGCCTCTTTCGTTGCCAGGCACGGAGCTGACGTTCAACTACAACCTGGAGTGTCTGGGGAACGGGAAGACAGTTTGCAAGTGTGGGGCCCCCAACTGCAGCGGCTTCCTCGGCGTGCGGCCCAAGGTACGACAGCCTTTCTGGCGCCGTTCTTCTTCCGAGCGTGCCCTCCCCAGCGCAGCGGCTCCGTGCCCTGCCGGGAGCACAGGGCTTGCAGTGCACCGCAGCCACCGAGACGTGGGGTTAGGGGGGACCTGCAAAGGTCACGTCTGAGGCAAGGTCAGCCCTGCCCAAACCAGCCCAGACAAACCCATGGTCTAATCTGGGTAAACACTGCTTAGATTAAGACAGACTACAAAAGTGGGCAGGTGAGAATCAGATGGGGTTCGACGTAGACAAGTGCAGGGTGCTGCACCTGGGGAGAAGGAATCCACAGCATACATACAGGCTGGGGAGTTCCCTTCTTGAAAGCACAGGGGCGGAAAGGGATCTTGGAGTCATTGACTCCAAGATGAACATGAGCCGCCAATGCCAGACCACAGCCAGCAAGGCCAGCCACACCTTGTCGTGCATCCAAAGGTGCATCTCAAGCGGGTCCAGAGAGGTGATACTCCCCCCCTCTATGCGACTTTGGTCAGGCCGCAGCTGGAGTACTGCGTCCAGTTCTGGGCGCCACACTTCAGGAGGGATGTGGCCAGCATGGAGAGGGTTCAGAGGAGGCCACCCACTTGGGGCGAGGGCAGCAGGACAGGCCCTACGAGGAAAGGCCATGGGACCTGGACCTGTTCAGCCTCAGCAAGAGGAGGCTGAGGGGGGACCTGGTGGCTGCCTACAAGCTCATCAGGGGGGATCAACAGCAAATAGGCAGAGCCCTTTTCTCCCCAGCACCACCTGGGGTGACGAGGAGCAATGGTCCTAAGCTGATGGAGAACAGGTTTAGGTTGGAGATCAGAAGGCAATATTTTACAGTTAGGGTGGCCAAAATCTGGAACCAACTTCCCAGGGAAGTGGTCCTCGCCCCTCCCTTGAGCATATTCAAGTGGGACCCCAGCTTTCATTCCTGCCTGTGGCAGGGGGTCAGGCTAGACGATCTGTTCAGGTCCCTCCTGACCCTAGCTGCTATGACACTATGCTGTCTGCAGTGTGGGCAGCAAGGGCCTGGCAGTGTCCCTCACTCGAGTCACGGGAGCCTGACATCTCGGAGGTGTTGAGGGTTACGGGCCTTCTCTGTTGCCAGGGGGGTTTCGCAAATGCCCGGCGTAGGCAGGGGCGGTTTGTATCCATGGGGGGCAGCGATTGCTCCTCTCAAGCACTGACCTTATTGTAATAAGATGTATTCCCTCATTTGTGGTAAAAATGGCCCCTGGCAGCCGCCCGCCTACCACGTGCCAGGCCAGAGCGTGGGCATAATAACCCCCAGCAATAAACCAGAACAAAGCTGTCCGCGAGCGAGCTCCCGTCGGGCTGCTGCTGAGCTCGGTTCCTCTGGCCACGGCCCGGGAATGGAGGCCAGGAAGACCAGCGCGCTCTGGGCTGTTCAGTTGATGTGGGAAGCACGTGCTAGAGTCGACAGCCCAGGCCAGGCTGGTCCCGCCTGCTGGGGCAGCCATGCGGAGATCGGGGCCAAGGGCATGACAGGGGAGCTGCCATGCAGAAGGCTGGGCTCCTGCAGCTTCCAGGGCCTGGGGTCCATCGCCCTGCATTGCACAGCAGACATCTGCTTCTGCGCCTGGTCTCCCTGTTTGCACAGGGCTCCTTGAGGAGGCAGGGAGAGCAACGCAGCGCTGGGCATGGCTGCAGGCTTCCTCGCTGGGGCCGAGCTGCAACCAGGCTGGTGCCACGAGCTTCCTCAAACTCCCAGCCTGAGCAGAGCATCAGAGGCCGCAGCAGGCAGGCGCGGGAGCCACCGAGGTCTGCGCCAGCAGACGGAGCGAGGTCCCACTGCGGTTTTGCTTCTGTTCCGTGGGGCTTTCCAGCGGGTGGCAGCTGGGCCCTGTCATGCCACAGGCCGCTCCGCTGCGTGCTCCAGCTGTCCCCGTGCCCCGCTCCTGGGCTGTGCGAGTGCTTCGTGGGCTGTGGGGGCAGCTGGAGCTCTGCAGAGGGACAGGAGCAGCAGGTGCCGGGCCCAGGGCTGCAGGAGCGATGCACATGTCAGGACCGTGCCAGGGTCAAGAGCAGTGATATTGAACCTCCTCCCTTGGATTCCAGAGTTGCCTTGAGCCGTGCTGGCCAGGGCAGCCTCCCCCGCTCCTGCCGCTCCACGCGCAGCTTGGGGCTGCCACCGACTCGCACAGGACCCGGTGTCTTCGTGCTCCTTGGATGCGAGCTGGGAGCCACTCGGGGAGCGGTTGGTTACTGCAGGCGCCGCTGGCTCTATCGCTGTGGGGGAATGCACTGGGTGCAGCTCGGGACATGTTGCAAAGGCCCAGCGCAGATGGTGCCTGCCAGGGGCACATCCTTCTTCAGACAGGGCTGGTTCCTCGACCTGAGGAGGCAGTGCCTCCCTGGCAGTCATGCAGAAGCGCCTAGAAATGCCCGTCTCTGTCCTCCTGAGTCCCAGCAGCATTGTGCATGACAGCGGCTGCAGCACCTGGCCACCCTCAGCCTCATGACGCTGTGCACTTGCATTGCCAAGGCTGAGCCCCGCACGCCACGAGTTGGGTCGGTCATGGTGACGGGGCTCTCGGGTGTCTCTGTGCGCTGCCAAATGTGCTAACAGTGTGGCGCGGGGTGCAGCGAGGTTTCTCTGCTGCCCTGCCCTTGTCCCATCACATGTGCTTCAGCTGATCCGCGGCCGGGCCCAGGGGCTCTCTGCTCCGCTCCCTGCCTGGGTCGCCGGCCTGCCCCTTTGCAGTGTGAGCTCACGGGATGAAACCCCGGGCTGGGTCGGGTGAGGGAGGCAGCCGCGGAGGAGCCAGGCCTGCCCAGCCCACCTTGGCCAGGGGCTTTCAGAGCCCGTCTCTGGTGTGGTCGGCGGCCTGGGTCTCATTTTGGAGGCTGCCTCAGCTCCATGGTACACGGTGTAGTGGAGCCAGAGCTGACGCGTGCTATCCCCCCACACAGAGCCAGCCAAATCCTACCGAGGAGAAGTCCAAGAAGCTGAAGCGGCGGCCGCTAAAGCGCCGGTCGCAGGCCGAGGTCATGAAGGAGCGGGAGGATGAGTGCTTCAGCTGCGGGGACGCGGGGCAGCTGGTGTCCTGCAAGAAGCCGGGCTGCCCCAAGGTGTACCACGCCGACTGCCTCAACCTGACCAAGCGGCCTGCAGGTCAGTGCACAGGCCACGGGAGCCTCGCGGTGCTGCCGGCTGGCGCGGGTGTTGCTCCTGGCTCTGCTCAGGCCTGGGGGCCCTGTGGCAGCCACCAACCATGGGTCAGTCGCTGCGGCTGGGATCGTGACCGGGGCACACCCAGCGCCCCAAACCTGGGGGGCGATTGTGTGGAACTGCTGGGAGGGAAGAGCAGGAGCTGTTGAAAGGAAGCCATGAGCCAGGGCTTCACAAGCAACCATGGCGGGGGGCTGTGACTGGAGGCCCGTCCCAGGTCCCTGCAAAGTACTGCAAGCCAGCACATGGCAGAGGGCAGCAGGGGCCTGTGTGGTGATGAGATGCAGGAGACCTGCGGGGGAAGCGCAGGGGCTGGAAAGGCAGGGAGAGGTTCCTGGAGTGCACTGAGGAGCAGGAAATCCCGGGCATGGAACGAGCTCGAGCTCGTTACCGCAGGGGCTGGCGGTGCAGCAGGGCGAGGTGCGGGCTCACAGGCGGGAGGAAGGAGGGCGGTGTGCTCACCACACGGGATGGGGAAGTGCTTGGCAGCCCCGAGCAGCGGAGGAGGATGTGGAGCAACATCTAGGGATGGCCCAGGCAGCGTGCCCCCGAGTCCTCACGGGGCCTGGCCCTGCAGGGAGATTCCAGGCAGCTGGAGGAAGCCCTGTGTGTGCCAGGCTTGGAAAGGGAAGTGGTGACACGGGTGGTGATGGGTTGGACCTGGTGCTGGGGAGAAGACTGGAAAAGCTGAGACGGGTGTCAAGTGATGAAAAATCAAGTGCCCGCACGATGCACAAGTCCCGTCCATGGGGCAGGAGTGGGCCCAGTGAGGAAAACCTGACTGGTCCTGGCTTGGTCGATCGAGGGCACTGCACAGCTGTAGTTGACTCGGTCCCATGAAGCCTTGGCCCTCGCACCCCCCAGCAGCCTGGTAGCGTAGACGAGCCCCGTGTAGCAGACACGGGTTCAGCCTCGCTGCGCAGAGCTGGTGGCAGCGGCAGGGACACCAGCCCCCGTTGGCACATCACCCATGCTGTTGGAGTCCATCGAATTGTTGCCAACGCCACCAGGTGACACAGCCTGGCACAGAGGTGAATGCCGACCAAGCCGGGCCAGCGTGCAGAGCCGTCTGGCTTGCTCTGCTGCAACTCCACTTAAGTGCATTGTGCCCACATAGCCGGGGTGCAGAGTGTGCACCTGGGGGGCTGTGGGGTGCCGGGCACGTGAGGCAGGAAGGGGTCACCAGAGCAAAGGGATGCTCAGCCAGGGGCTGGGGCATGGGCATCGTTCACGAGATCAACCCAGAGACTGGAAATAGGAACCGCGGTTTCAAAACCACTCTGAGCTGTCTTAGGCTTCTGAGGCCTTTGCCGGGCAGGAACGCTGCAGCATTTTTCTGTGGGCAAAACCGAGCTGAGAGCTGGCATTTCCCGAGGGGGGTTGGGGCCTAGAACAGATGAGAGCCGCCGACTGGCCCGCCCCCATCACGCCTTTGTCCGGGCGGCCTCCGAGCGAGAGGGCACCACAGCTTTCCTGGCAGGTCCCTGGCACCCTGGTCCTGCCCAGACAGGACAAATGTCCATCCTGTGCCAGCCAACACCTGCCTCCAGCCCACTGGCTGTCCTCTTTTGCAAACTCTTTTATCAGTGATTTGGACAACAGGGTGAAAAGCAACCTGTTTACATTTGCTGATGATACCAAAATCTGGGGTGAGGTGGGCACGCTAGTAGGGAGGGAAAGACTGCAGCAAGACCTGGATAGGTTGCAGGGGTGGGCTAACAAAAACAGGATGCATTTCAAAACGGACAAGTGCAGGGTGCTGCACCTGGGCAGTAGTAACCGGCAGCACACTTATAAGATGGGAAACTCCCTTCTTGAGAGCACGGAGGCAGGAAGGGATCTTGGAGTCATCACTGACTCCAAGATGAACATGGGCCGACAATGCGAGGTCACGGTCGGGAGGGCTAACCAGACCCTATCGTGCATCCACAGGTGCATCTCAAGCAGGGCCAAGGAGGTGATCCTCCCCCTCTACGCGACACTGGTCAGGCCGCAGCTGGAGTACTGTGTCCAGGTCTGGGCACCCCACTTCAAGAGGGATGTGGACAGCATGGAGAGGGTCCGGCGGAGGCCACCCACATGATCCGGGGACAGCAGGGCAGCCCCCACAATGAGAGGCTACGGGACCTGAACCTGTTCAGCCTTCACAAGAGAAGGCTGAGGGGGGACCTTGTGACCATCTATAAACTCACTAGGGGGGACCAGAAGGGGTTGGGGGAGACCCTGTTTCCCCCAGCGCCCCCCGGGATAACAAGGAATAATGGCCACAAGTTGTTGGAGAGTAGGTTCAGATTAGACATCCGTAGGAACTACTTCACAGTCAGGGCGGCTAGGATCTGGAACCAGCTTCCAAGGGAAGTGGCGCTGGCTCCTACCCTGGGGGTCTTTAAGAAGTGGCTCGATGCCTACCTGGCTGGGGTCACTTGAGCCCAGTTTCCCTCCTGCCCAGGCAGGGGGTCGCACCTGAAGATCTACAAGGTCCTGTCTGACCCGACTTCTAGGATTCCATGAAACGGAAAGGCTCCTGCCGCCCTCCCCCTTCTGAACTAAACAGCCTGCTCCTTCGAGCTCTCTGCAGCCTGCCCAGTGGGTCGTTGCCAGCTGAGGCCCCAGCAGCGTGGAGCAGAGCAGGATTGTTCCCTCCTCTGCTTCCAGGCATGAGCCCCCGATCTGGGGATCTGCCTTTTTGGTCTAGCTGCTGCCCCCTGCGTGTCCACACCTGGGATTTCCCCTGCCGGCGGGCAGCCAGGTGGGGCTAGCCAGGGGCAGCAGAGGAGGAGGTGAAGCGACGTCCTTACGGAATGAGGCATGGTTGATTTGAGACGGTCTCTCTTGCGGGTCAAGGTCCGTGTCGCCCCAGGTGCTGGACGTGTTCTCTCTGGTCTGGGGCAGGGCCGCACGGAGACGGGAGCCAGGAACAGCTGCTTCTGGACAGGCTGCTTCCAGCCAGGAGAGAGGAGCTGGGAGAGGGAGGGTTATTTCCTTCTTGTCTTCTGGGCACTTGCAGATAGGTGGTCAGCGGTTTGTTCTGGGTCTCCCCAGGCTTGGAGTTGGGCCGACGGGTCCGTAACCCCCAGCTCCTCCGTTTGCCTCGGAGACAGCCTGGCTACCCTCTGGCAGGTGAATGAGCTGCTGCCGCCCGGCTGCGTTTGGGCCCTGGGCCAGCCGGGGCTCAGCTGTGCTGGGTGGAGCAAGCAGGCAGCTCCCGCCCGGCACAATGCCGCAGCACAGGGCGGGCGGGCGGGCGGGCGCAGTGCGTAGGGGGCTCCTACCCCACTGGCGCGGTGCCCAGCAGTGTGAAATGGGTGGAGGAGAGCTGGAGGAGGAGCCGGCGGGGAGAAGCTTGATGGTCACAGTCAGGAGCCAGAAGGGCTTGTTCCCAGCGCCTGGCCCCCGAACAGGTCGCCCCGGAGCATGAGCACAGCCCGGTTTGCAAAGGGCTGGGGCAGGTGTAGTGAGGATGGGGCCCCGGGTAGTGGCTGAGCATTGCTGTCTGGGCCATCTCCTCTGCCAGCCCTTCACCAGCGCTGGCATTCAGAGGGGTTGGCAGGGCTGGGTTGCACTACATGTGCTCGGTACATGGGCTCCCTTCCCTGCTAATGCATCTGCTGCAACCGTGCTCGGACTCAGGGTGCTGGGCTGGAGCAGCCACAGGTCCAGTGCCGCAGCGTTGGTGTCTGTGCTCGCGTCCCAGCCCACGGCTCTAATAGACCTTCCCAGGGAGGGCATGCAGGGACCAGCAGGCTGAGAGGGGCAGAGCTGGGAGGCAAAGCCGGGTGCATGCAAGGCCGAGGCTGGCTGGCGAGGCCCGGGGAAGGCACTCCCATCCCATCCCATGGGGCCACGGTGGAAGAGCCCAACCCCTCCTCAGCCTGGCTTGGGGTGAGGCGCTGGCCCTTCCACCAGCCGGAAAAGCCCAGAGCGAAGGGGCGGGGATGGGACAGGACCATGCATCTCTCTGCCCGTGGCCCCCTCCCACGGTGGCGAAAGCAGGGGGAGCTGCCCAAGCCCCTTTGGGGGGCACTGAGCACCTGTGAGCCTCCAGCGCCAGCCTGACTCTGTAGCAGGGCCCCAGGCGCTGGAGCCTGGGCTTCCTGGCAGCAGCCTCTGGGCCGAAAGCTGGAGCAGCCTGAAGCACGGAGACTCCTGGCCTCGGCGTCTGTCCGCAGGGTGTCCCCCAAGCGAGCTCCTGGCAGAGAGCCCTCAGCTGCCCCAGCCACACTCAGCCATGCCTTTCTCTCCTGTTCTTGCCGCAGGGAAGTGGGAGTGCCCGTGGCACCAGTGCGACCAGTGTGGCAAGGAGGCGGCCTCCTTCTGCGAGATGTGTCCACGATCCTTCTGCAAGCAGCACCGCGAGGGCATGCTCTTCATCTCCAAGCTGGATGGGCGGCTGTGCTGCACGGAGCACGACCCCTGCGGGCCCCAGCCATGCCTTTCTCTCCTGTTCTTGCCGCAGGGAAGTGGGAGTGCCCGTGGCACCAGTGCGACCAGTGTGGCAAGGAGGCGGCCTCCTTCTGCGAGATGTGTCCACGATCCTTCTGCAAGCAGCACCGCGAGGGCATGCTCTTCATCTCCAAGCTGGATGGGCGGCTGTGCTGCACGGAGCACGACCCCTGCGGGCCCCACCCCCTGGAGCCGGGGGAGATCCGTGAGTACGTGCCTCCGGCCG